>NC_136412.1:309754120-309846620 GCF_051521515.1 Lactuca serriola | reverse complement strand
TGCTTCAATCCGGAAAATCCAAAAAATATTGAATTTTTAGCTTCGTTCACGGATCGCCTTTGACAAAATTTCTCAAAAATGGGTAGAAATTGTCAATTTCAAAATTCTGCAGTGACCCGTTGCGCCAAAAACAGCCAAATATGCGAAACACACTCCCATTTACGAAAGTGGGTAAAATGTGTAAATTCGCACAAACTGCAGGGACTAGATTTGAAAATTCTGCAATTTCATCATTTTATGACCCCATTTGCGAAGTTGGACCACTTATATTATTTCTTGAAAAGAGCAGGGACCAAATGCGATCATATTTGTTTTCTTTTTCATTAAACGATTAACAGGGAATGCTTCGCACACCCTTCGCATCTTTCACCCAATTAATCAAATGAACCAAATGCGAATGAACAACTTCCAGATATGCGAACCATGGATAAGAAAATACTTCGCATCTTAACTCCAAAATTGAACAAAATGCGAACTCACGTGATCTCTGTAACCAAATGCGAACTCAAAATTACCAAATTCAAACTCCATTCATACAAATGCGAATTGAACAAACATTTCAGATGCGAACCCAAACAAGATCAAATGCGAATCCAATGAAGATCCAGATGCGAACTCAAGATTTCAAATGCAAACATTATTCTTGAGATCAGATGCGAACATGATACAGATCTTGGACTCCAAATGTGCGAAACCAAACCATCAACATCATTCAGTTTGTTCATCCAAATCTATCCAAACGATCGACAATCAAAATCGAAATCTCAAATCAAGTTCGATTTCCAAATCAATTTCTAAACTGATCCTTTTCAATTGCTTTATCCTTAAACATTGAAATCAAATCCCAACATATCTTGTTCAAGAACAAATACGAACGAACATAGTGTTCGTTCATGATGAACATACACCCTTTTTCTTCCAGATTCGAAATTAAACCCAAATTAAGCTAGATTTCGATACTTACAGCCTCAACACAACTTGTAACTCTCAATTTCATCATATGATTTCACCTATTCATCTCTTGAATTCCAATCTTTTTACAGTTTGACTTTTTAAAGTCAAAGAACATAAACACGAAATTGATGATTTAAATGTCTGATTTTAAATCAAAACCATGATAGATCAACTTTTGTTCACATGTTCGTCACACATATTTCAAAGTTTTTGATCAAGATTATCAAAATCAAAAACAGTGATCGACAATCACTTGATCATCATCGGTTAGTTAATATACAAATCCATACACAACCGATTCACAAGTATTGATTAACACAAGCTTCTAATCGAATTTTTTAGTAAGATTTTAGCGAAATCAAACATCAAGATCAATGGATTAAGAACAAGATATGCAGGTGTCATTGACGAGAAAAAAATTGAGAACGGCGACGAATTGAATGAATCAAGCACTTCAAATGACTTTGGGCTTATTAATTCACAGATGAACAGTAACATATCAATAGATTTTGGGCTTATAATGAACAATTGTGATCAAAATGTAGAGAATTATGAACAGTAACAGATCACTTTGATTTGTTATTTTGCTTTGAATTAATCGATTATGAACAGTAAAGAAGATTGAATGGGCTGAGTTTGATATAATGAACAACGATTTATTGAAAATTGGATTTCAATTTGGGCTTACGAACAGTAACTTTTGGATGAACAGTGAATTAATTTTTTTTTATGATAATATGAATTTGATTTTTGATTTTGTTTGCCCTTGATCTAAACAAAAAATTTATTGAATCACCAATGGGGTAAAAACGGATTAGATCCAATGAATCAAACGATCAAAATTCAAAAACGTTACGCATGATTAAAAAAGAATTAAGAGAGATCATAGAGAGAGACTCACCAAAATTGTTCAAGTTGCGACAAAAATTGCCAAACCGAGAATCGTTCTTCAAAAGTCACGTTGATCGTGAAAACCAAGCTCTGATACCAATTGTAGTGACAAAGAACATGGTTTGGCATGCGAAATTAAAGCTTGCACAATTGAACATGGTGATTTGGGTGTTTAAGAGATATATTGAATGTATATGGTGTTACAAAAAAAGGATCTAGATCTAGACTGCATAATTAACACACACTTACACACTCACTTCTACATCTCTCAAGCACACCTCTACAAGTGGTATGAACCCACTATATATAGAGGTGTTTACATGTCTCTCTCTCACTCTAACAAACAAATGGGTCTAAAGGCTAAAGCACCACATTCAAGTGGGTTTTACAAAAGTCAAACATTTACAAAGTCATGAATGAATAACTTTGCACCCCAACATATTGACCTTGATATAACCCTTTTTATATCGGAGTAAATGAAGACTCCTAGAATGGCATGCACGAAGAAGCCTGCTCAGAGTAGGAATCCCGCACATTATAAAAAAAGTAAAATGGACCTGCAACTACCTTAGACTTTCTTTAAGGAAGATTGCAAATAAGAGCTGATCCTCTAATTGTAATAGTAAGATTACGATCCCGACTCATCTGTAAATTTTAGGCATATAAGGTAAATACATAGATATAGGTAAACTTACGTATATTATACCTATACGGCTATCCTTTATCTTATGAAAAGGAAAACTACGGGATAGCTATGCCGCAGTCAAAAATACATATCTATGGATATGTGCTAAGCCAGATCTTTAGACTAAGGCATATCAAAAAATGGGGTTCGATATAGGGAGTCTTTGTTGTTTACTGTTTACTTTCCCTTTACCCAACTTAAAGAACTGTGCCATAAATTCATAAGAACTGCTATTTGTAGAGCTTCTATAGCTTCGAGCCCTTTAGTTCGTTATCAAGCAGCTTAAAGGGTAATCGCTGGCCACAAACTTGCAAGAGTCAGCTATTTGTTCACATTCAAGCATTCGTTCCCCATGTTCAAGCTAGTCGAATCAGTACTTATTGTTATACCGTTCGTGCCCCTCAAAGCCACTTAACTCACTTTCAAGAAGAAAAATACTGCTTCCAATTAATAGACTGAAATGAAAACTTTGAAAGATGTTATGGAGGGTTTCAAATCGGTGTTGGAACTCCTACAATTGCTTTAGCTGGAGCAGCAGTCGGAATTGGAAAGATATTCAGTTCGGTCATCCATTCAGTAGCACAGAGTTCGGAATTGGATACTAAATTGTTTGGTTATGCCATTTTAGGCTTTGCTCTAATGGAAGCCATTGCCTTGTTTGCTCTTATGATGGCCTTTCTGATCTTCTTCGTATTCTGAGATTCGCTACCATCAGTAGCCTTCCTCCCAAGGCGAGTGAAGTGACGTGAGGCGAGCATCTGAGTGAGTTGAGTGAGGAAGTGAGGGCCTTGAGGAAGCGGAGGGAGTTAAAGCTGGACCGGGTTTCACTATTGTGTTGGTTAATTCCCAACCACCTTCAAGAAGGCAAAGAAGTAAACTTAATAACCTTTTCCATTATCAGTAGAAGCAGTGGACGAATCGAGACAAGAAAAATACAGGTAGGAATCTGCTTATCTACTTGCCTTTCAACCTCAGAGCATTCAGTTCAGGTACCGTAGCGGTCGACGACTTGGCCGGGGCAGATCTTCACTCATTATCCTTCTTCGAACCTTTTGGTATGTATTGCCCCCTAACTATAGATCAGATCTAGCAGACGAGAAAGAAAATTTCGCACTGCTGCTGAGTCGTCGGACTTATCCACCAAGGGATTCGTGGAATTTCTGTGGATTGCGTTGGGGGAAATCTACCAAAGCTAGGCAGATAGATAGACTCCTTTACTGCTGCTAAGGGAGAGCAAGAAAGATAAAAATTCTTGTTTTTGAACCAGCGCCCCCTTTTGGGTATGCAGGTACTAAGAGTCCTCTCACTACCAACCAGTAGACATCATCTGGCTGGGTCTTGCCGGTATCAACAACGATAAAAAACCTACCAAATGGAAACAGCAACTAACTATGGCTCTTGGTGGGCCCAGACAACGTCCTAGGCATAGGGGAGATCGGAGCAACAGGTAACGCCTAGACGACGTTTTTCTTCCTGGGATGCAGTAAGTAGATCGAGAGGTCGTTTCGCCCCTTGTCCCCGAATATGGGTAATATGTTCTCATAAAATGTTGCTCCAATCTGACCTAGCTGGCGAGCGATCCCAGTTTGCGACAGAGAACAAGACAGAAAGCGAGTGTACCTTTGTTCTCTTCTTCTCCACCAAGCACGGAAGTTTAAGGATAACTGTAGGTCGGTGGCTACCTAAGGAAACTCCGATTCGATCCGCCCCCCGGCTGGGAGGCATCTACCTCATCCCGATCACAAGGAGGGGTTCACTATGATGGGGGGTACTTCTTTTTTTCCCTTCCGGAAAGAATGAAATGCATAGGGGGCCATCCTTTTGTTGCGGCATGCTCCTCAGATTTACAGATTCACAGGGGGGCTCAGGCATTACTTAGTAGACTCACAATGACAAAGGCTTGCGAAACTAAGTAGGGCCTTTTGAATTGAATCTTAAGTAGTCTATCAGTGGTGCAAAGCTAATTGCCCCTTTTCAGTAAGGGGCGAAAGGTTATACCTTAGAAAGTCAGCGAACATCGGTTTTTCTATGTAGGTATGGCGTTCCCCCTTGACTCTCCTAACGTCGAGCTAAGTGATTTCGTAACCTTTTCATAGCGTAGTAGAATGAAGGCTACGCACCGACGCTCTCTTTTCTATTAGCCTAAGCGTCTTCGCTAACTCGCTCGCCTACTATACCCTACTATACCACTTTTAGGGTAGGCTAGGCTAACTCAGCCGCTTACTTCTACTAATGTAGGGCTAAATAGCGCCTTTTCTTTTTAAAATAACCAATTTGAATTGTTGCGAACCTATAGGTCCTTAGTAGCGTTGACAAAGAAGAACAGCTGGTTAAAAGACAACGTTTTTATTTATATATTAATTATATATATTTATATATATAATAATTAATAATAATTCAAATTTTAGGCCAACTTGACAAGCTACCCTTCCTCTTGATCTGAGGTGCGAAGATCAAGATATTTTTTTATGACTTCAATTCCACTTATCGATCCCGGCCCATAAAAGTGACCGACCAGGGCCCTATTGATGAATGAAAGGCTTTATGAGCCCTGTAAGCCCACACCTGTGTAGAGTGGATCGTTCAACACCTGCGGCACAAACCCATTTTTGACCTATTGGTCCTAGTATCATAGGCGGCCGTTAGAGCACGGTATTCTCACGGGCCGTGGCTCTGCCCATTCACAAGGACTCGATTCTATGTCCAAACATCACATGCCAGCAGATGTGGTCACCATCATAGGTACTCAAGATATTGTGTCTGGAGAGGTGGATAGATAGGACTAAGGGAATAATCTTGTTTGGTTCGGTAATGGAATCAATAGCTTGCCCGAACAAGACCCTAGCTTTATTGCGAGCCAAAAATATTTATAAATTTCCCTTCCATAGGGATCGTTGTGGCTTGAACTCATTTCTGCCTTTCCTCACCCCTGTCCTACCTTGTAACGGAGACTAATGGGTTGAAGGCGGTGAGGCATGGTCAGAGTGTAGGTTCGAATCATGCTACCTTTCTTGTGGATCATCCTGAAACCACAGGATGATGGGAATAACAAAGCATAAATTTTGAAATGAGCACGTCAATATATGAATTGTTTCATTATTCGTTATTTCCGGGTCTTTTAGTTTCATTCACTTACAACAAGAAAGAACCACTAGTGTTTGTTGCAGCACCTGCATTTTGGTGCATTCTTCTTTCTTTCCTTGGTCTTCCGTTCTGTCATATTCTTAATAACTTATCCAATGACAACGAATTAACCGCAAATGCACCTTTCTTTTATCAAATCTCAGGGACCTGGTCTAATCATGAGGGTAGTATTCTATCATGGTGCCGGATCCTAAGTTTTTATGGATTCCTTCTTTGTTACCGGGGTCGACCCCAAAGCCATAATGTCTCAAAACGAGGAGGCCATAGAGAAAGTCTTTTTTATTCCTTTGTCTCAAACTTCGTGAAGAACTCCATTCTATCTCTCCCTATTTACGAACAAAAAATTGGGGTTACGACCCAGTTGTACACTCCCTTCGTTCTACAAACCCTTGTTGATTCTGAACTTCGTTCGCGAAGGCGCCGGACTTTTGACGGGCCAGCCCTTTTTTATGCGCTTTTTTCCCAAAGAAGCTTTGCTCCTCTGGGTGCTAGGCGCTTCCGTGGTTCGCGAGAAGGAAAAAGGACTCATCCTTTATTGCATCTGGCGCAAGATGATAAAGAGAGAGCTTCGTCTATCGATGAACAGCAGATTGACGGAGCTCTTGGCATTGCTTTGTTTTTCTCTCCTTTCCTATCGGCGAGTTCCGACCCATTTGTTCGAAATTGGGTAGGGAGTTCCACGGCTGGAGCATGTATGAGGTTGCCATGTAGTTGACAAACCTTGCACCTCTGAAGAAATGTTGCTGAATCTATCTCCATAATTGGCCAATAGTACCCCAGGGTCATCAGGTGATCATATCGGCGACTTCCGACCCTTTTGTTCGAAATTTCTTCGTTCGTACCGAACCCCTACTTTAATTTTACTAAGATCAACGTAGTTGTATGTAAACCCAGAGCAATAGAATGATGAACCAAAAAGTCCCCAAGACCTATTGTTAAGAATAGTGAATTACTATTCTCATTAATAGCATTTAACCAACCCGGCAAACATATGCTTCGACCCACATTGAATGTCAGGCCATTCGTTGAAGATAAAAGTATATCGAACCCATATGAAGTTTTACCATGAGCAGATTGTATCCATTGAGCAAATATAGGTTCGATTAAGATTTGCTTCTCCAGAGTACCAAAGGCATGCATGACATCATTATGAACATAAAGTCCCAACGTATGGAAACCCAAAAAGAGGCTGGCCCAACTTAAATGAGATATGATAGCTTCTTTATGTTCTAAAATTCGTGCCAATACATTATCCTCATTTTGTTCCGGATTGTAATCCCTAATAAAAAAATATAGCTCCATGAGCAAAAGCTCCTGTCATGATGATTCCTACAATGTATTGGTGATGAGTATATAATGCAGCTTGAGTAGTAAAGTCTTGTGCTATAAATGCATAAGCGGGTAAAGAGTACATGTGTTGAGCTACCAAAGAAGTAATAACCCCTAAATAAGCTAGAGCAAAGCCTAATTGAAAATGAAGCGAATTATTAATTGTGTCATAAAGGCCCTTATGCCCACGTCCCAATCGCCCTCCCGGAGGGATATGTGCATCTAAAAGATCTTTCATACTATGCCCAATCCCAAAATTAGTTCTATACATATGCCCAGCAACAAGAAAAAGAAATGCGATAGCTTAATGATGATGAGCCATATCAGTCAGCCATAAACTTTGGGTTTGTGGATGGAATCCCCCGAGAAGTGTTAAAATGGCAGTTCCTGCCTCCTTGGGAGGTACCAAATAAATGACTACCTGAATCGGGATTTTGAGCATAAAGATTCCACTGACCTGTAAAAAGTGGGCCTAACCCTTGGGGATGTGGTAATACATCTAAGAAATTATTCCATCGAACGTACTCCCCTCTGGATGCAGGAATAGCGACATGGACTAAATGCCCTGTCCAAGCCAAGGAACTTACGCCGAAGAGTCCTGATAAATGATGATTGAGACGAGATTCTGCATTTTTGAACCATGAAACACTCGGTTTCCATTTCGGTTGTAGGTGTAACCAACCCGCTATTAAAGATATGGCAGAAATTAATAATAGAAAAAGAGCTCCAGTATAAAGATCTTCATTAGTTCATAAACTGATTGTATACCACCACTGATAAACACCAGAATAGGCGATATTCACTGGGCCAAGAGCACCCCCTCGAGTAAAAGATTCTACAGCCGGTTGACCAAAATGAGGATCCCAAATTGCATGAGCAATAGGTCTTACATGTAAAGGGTCATGTACCCATAACTCAAAATTTCCTTGCCAAGCTACATGAAAGAGATTTCCGGAAGTCCACAGAAAAATTATTGCTAATTGACCGAAGTGAGAAGCAAAAATATTCTGATAAAGACGTTCCTCAGTAATATCATCATGACTCTCGAAGTCATGCGCGGTAGCAATACCAAACCAAATACGACGAGTAGTGGGGTCCTGAGCTAAGCCTTGGCTAAACCTTGGAAATCTTAATGCCATAATGCCTTTCAAATCCTCCTAGCCATTATCCTACTGCAATAATTCTTGCTAAGAAGAACGCCCATGTTGTGGCAATTCCACCCAGAAGGTAATGGGTTACTCCTACAACACGTCCTTGTATAATGCTTAAGGCGATAGCTGGGTAGCAGGAGCAACTTTTAATTTATTATGAGCCCAAACGATGGATTCAATAAGTTCTTGCCAATAACCACGTCCACTGAATAAAAACTTTAAACTAAAAGCCCATACAAAATGAGCACCTAGGAAAAAAAGGCCATATGCGGATAATGAAGAACCATAAGAATGAATTCTAAACTTGTACTTATATGCAATACCGAAATAAGTCGGGTAGTGCCCGCGATGGACTTGCCTTTCCGGCTAAGTACTTGACTTCAAAGACAGCTAGCTAGTTTCATTCAAGAAAGAGGATTTGTTCCAAAAGAACAGGCTTTCTACCCCTTCTAGCGAGTTATTAGCATCTGGGAGTTCTAGCGACTGAATTGCCCGCATCTCTTGCCTTAAAGGTTTCACTGCTCTAACTAGGGTATCCCGCAGAAAGAAGTCAACTAGAAGGAAAAATCCACCTAGTCAAAATGGCAGTGATGGACTAATGTACTTGAGCCTATTTTCTCGATCGAGAAATGGCATTCTTTTATGCGCTTTCTCGCTAACAAGCCAAGCAGTCCCTAGCGGGTTGGCTAAGGAGAAAGGGTGTTGGCATAGCATTTCTGGACGTGGTGGAAGAGTCCATAGAATGCTATGCCTTGATAGAAAAGCCAACTAGTAGAGTCGAGGATCGGTGGGATGCCGTAGCTTTAAGAGATAAGGGCTGAGGCAATCGGAAAGGCTTTTTTTAGGAAGGAGGCCCCCTCCCTCCTATATTGTAAAAGGGAAGTGCAAATCTTTCTGCAACACTCTTCCGACTTGATTACCCCCTAAGAGGAGGATATAGAAGCAGATTTAGTTGCAGGTAGGAGTGAGTCTACCCTGCAAAGCAGCTTCTCGTTTATCCCCATTTGGGAATGAGGAGATCCGATGTCAAGTGCTGGAATTGTTGTCGAAGGGGCGGGAGAGTCTCAGTCCGTGTTCAACGCCTGCTTGACTAGCCCAAAAGGAGGCAGCTGGAGTGTGTAGATGGGCTTTGAAGCAGGGCCACGGATATTTCAATTCGGAGACGGGGTGGAAAGAATTTCATGAGAGGAGATAGTAGGCTTGATACGGATACAGCTGCTTATCACCCTAGAATCAACGAGTTTGACTATACCCGCCTTAATTCCTTCATTCAGGACAGATGGAACCAGGTTATGGATCTATTCAAGTTGGTCTGCCCATTCACAAGGACTCGATTCTATGTCCAAACATCACATCCCAGTAGATGTGGTCACCATCATAGGTACTCAAGATATTGTGTCTGGAGAGGTGGATAGATAGGACTAAGGGAATAATCTTGTTTGGTTCGGTAATGGAATCAATAGCTTGCCCGAACAGGACCCTAGCTTTATTGCGAGCCAAAAATATTGATAAATTTCCCTTCCATAGGGATCGTTGTGGCATGAACTCATTTCTGCCTTTCCTCACCCCCGTCCTACCTTGTAACGGAGACTAATGGGTTGAAGGCGGTGAGGCATGGTCAGAGTGTAGGTTCGAATCATGCTACCTTTCTTGTGGATCATCCTGAAACCACAGGATGATGGGAATAACAAAGCATAAATTTTGAAATGACCACGTCAATATATGAATTGTTTCATTATTCGTTATTTCCGGGTTTTTTTGTTGCATTCAGTTACAACAAGAAAGAACCACCAGTGTTTGGTGCAGCACCTGCATTTTGGTGCATTCTTCTTTCTTTTGCTTGGTCTTCCGTTCCGTCATATTCCTAATAACTTATCCAATGACAACGAATTAACCGCAAATGCACCTTTCTTTTATCAAATCTCAGGGACATGGTCTAATCATGAGGGTAGTATTTTATCATGGTGTCGGATCCTAAGTTTTTATGGATTCCTTCTTTGTTACCTAGGTCGACTCCAAAGCCATAATGTCTCAAAACAAGGAGGCCATAGAGAAAGTCTTTTTTATTCCTTTGTCTCAAACTTCGTGAAGAACTCCATTCTATCTCTCCCTAGTTACGAACAAAAAACTGGGGCTACGACCCAGTTGTACACTCCCTTCGTTCTACGAACCCTTGTTGATTCTGAACTTCATTCGCGAAGGCGCCAGACTTTTGACGGGCCAGCCCTTTTTTATGCGTTGTTTTCCCAAAGAAGCTTTGCTCCTCTGGGTGCTAGGCGCTTCCGTGGTTCGCGAGAAGGAAAAAGGACTCATCCTTTGTTGCATCTGGCGCGAGATGATAAAGAGAGAGCTTCGTCTATCGATGAACAGCGGATTGACGGAGCTCTTGGCATTGCTTTGTTTTTCTCTCCTTTCCTATCGGCGAGTTCCGACCCATTTGTTCGAAATTGGGTAGGGAGTTCCACGGCTGGAGCATGTATGAGGTTGCCATGTAGTTGACAAACCTTGCACCTCTGAAGAAATGTTGCTGAATCTATCTCCATAGTTGGCCAATAGTACCCCAGGGTCATCAGGTGATCATATATCTTTGCGCCGCCAATATGTCCTAGGGCGTGGGCTTCCTCGAGAACCTGCTACACATCCGGATGGAGAGGATGGACATTATAACCCTTCCTGTAAAGTTCTCCTTGCTTAGCAAAGAAGCGAAATGCCCTTTTCTTTATTCCAACTACATCTTTTGTTTCAGAGGGGAGGATTTTTTTATCCAGAAAAGAAATACAATCAATATAGGGCTTTCTCCAGTCTTCATAATATAATGCTCTAAGGCACATTCTGCTGGACATGGGTAGAATTGACATTGGAGGCAAGTTTTCTTCAATTTGTTGGCTTCCTCCAATACTGCAGCTGAGAGTTCTGCTCTGATGGAGGTGCATATTCATATTCTCCACTCGGGAAACGGGCAAGAAAATCAACTAAGGCTTTACTTTTCATTGCGTTGGGAGTTACACATTTCATGTCATAGCCTACTAGAGTGAGGAACTGCCGAGCAGCTCTCCCTATGAGTATAGTATAGCTCGAGACATTAAGTGTTTGATTGGGTCACATCTTGTCACAATATGAACTGTGAAGGACATGAAGTAGTGACGCAACTTCTAAGTAACAAAGACTAATGTGAGGCAGTGCCCTTCCACAACTGAGTACCTTGTTCTCGGACCTGTGATCACTCGGCTCAAGTAGTATACTGGGCATTCCTTCCTATTGCAATGCCCCACGAGAAGTAGAAGTGAGATAAAGCTGCAAGGGATTGGATGGATATTGATCCAGTTTAGGCAGCTTTCAGTCTCTATAAACTTGATGGAATATCTCTTACACAAGGAAAAAGACTTGCATCAATCAATGGAATGAAGGAGTTGAATCAGGAACATAATTTCAAAGCCAAAGCAAAGGCATTCATTTAGCAGGAGTTTACGCTGCAAAGACGATTCGTGCTAGCTCTTCTCTTCTTTAACTAGTTAGATGAATAGCCTATTGGGCTAGTTTACTAAGCTTTCAGTCTACATAAACTTCATTCAATATTGATCACACTCCTTCTCCTACTGCTTCTCCTTATAGCCACTAATGTTCTTCTTCGTCCTACCTTGACTATTGGGAAATTTCCATTCGAGAAAGAGATGTACGAATAAATGAGCAAAGATGACTCGACCGGACGGTAGAGGTTGTTTAAGAATCGAGATAGGCACCGTGAAAGAAAGAACTTCGCTAGCTTACCCCACGTAGCAGTCCTAGTAAATACATGTGCTGGATAGACTAGGGCCTTTTAGGATATGATTACAATGCTTCAGTTGTCATTGATCAAGAGGGAAATCAAAAAGGAAGTCGATTTTTTGGTGCGATTGCCGGGGAATTGAAACAATTTAATTTGACTAAAAGACTTTCATTAGCTCCTTAGGTATTATAAGATGAGACCATGAATCAAACCAGATCGAAACATTCAGCTGTCGACGGACACACTTTGCCGGAACGTCGACCACAAACGAAGGATAGCCAGGCCCCGGTTCCTAGGGTTAGGGTATTCCCTATTATGTTATGAGCTTACTCAGATCAGAACTAGTTTCTTCTCTTTCGCCTATCAGCCGGCCGACTTTAAGCAACCTTCGCATTTCCTTCTGAGATCCCAAGTCTCCAAGTAGGCCCTCTTGGCCACCCACGACCTTGGCTTTTTAGAGAATCCCTCTCCTATCTCGTAGGACCTATAGCTCGGCAGTCCACCGGGTGGGTTTGTTTATCCTTCCAGTTTCGAGTGTATTCTTGGATAGTTATAGCAGCCCATAGGCGCGAGATGTACCTTGGGGGGGGGGGGGTGGCGGTCCCATGGACATAGTCCTTTCAGGCAGTGGCCGTTTAGTCCATGGTCCATTGGATGGTCGGTGCAAGGCCAAAAATTGGAACACATTGATTCCGCTCGTTCCCGTCCTTCGCTTCAGGGCCTGTCCCTCGGTGTGGTCAGTACTCCATACTGTCGGGCAGCGAAGCTTACACTTGTTCACTAATTATGAAGGTTCGCCAGGGCCTCTTTCCTCCTCCCTTTTCTGCTCATTCGTAGGGGTCCGGACCCCACAAAGGGGGAGGGAGTCGACTGAACATCTCAGCCATTGGCGGGAATTTCGCCCGCATCCGATCCCCAATTCTTGTTCACCCAGGATGATCGTGTTGGGTGAATTGTGACCTCGTACAATCGTGTCGGGTGAGCAAGAGCTGCTTTGTCACAGTACTTACTTATGGGCTAACAGGTCACATTTAAAGGGATGGCTCACTCTCCTTTAAAGGTGTCCCTGCTGCACTCTAAGGATGACATATGATTAACTAGCACAGGAGAGAGAGTGAGCCTTGGCTTTGGCATTTCCTCGCTCAATCTCATATCAGTCAGTTATCTTACTGTTGTCGAATAAGCTCTTAGGCAGCTATCGAATGGAGTGTGGGAAAGCGAGTAGAGGAGACCCCACCCCATTCTCTTACCCTTTAGGGGAAAGAATCATTGTTCCCCCAGCTGAAGACTCACCTTAAAAATCTGTCGTGTTGCCTGTCTCTTTCTGCAATGAGTTTAGTGTTGAGATTTCCTACTCATTCGTTAGAGAGAGTGGAAGTTTACTGTTCCTCGGTAGGGCTAAAGGAAGGGTGCTGGTGTTACACAACACCGCACACGAAAGCGAAGCCAGGCCTACAACTTTCAAAGAGGGGTGAAATCAAATCCAGTTCAAAGGAAGAGCTCACAAAGACGTGGCCAAATGAGCTACCCAACAGATGACGCCATAATAAGATCTTTCTGGTACGGCAGGTTCCAAAGAAGAAGAAGAGCTCAAGTCTGTCCTATGTTATAGATATCAGGTGCCCACATATATAGAGTCAAAAGAGATATGGAATACGAGCGGTCCTTCTTTCTTTCTGCTTCCTTGTGCTTCTGAGATCGCTAGCAATTTTCCATTGACTGATTCACCAAGCATTGGAGCAAGCGAGGAAGACCGCTTTTTCCATCATCCAAGTCCATCTCCGGCCCCCTTCTTCCTAAAGCTCCGCTCCAGCCTGCTCCTTTATCTGTCTTCTAGTCGGCTCCCCATTCATCTTCTGTCTCCCACAGATAAGTGCCTTTCGGGAACGTCTCTCTCTGCTACTCCCTTTTTGAATGAATAAGGGGTAGGGCCTTCTTCACTTAGTCATCTCTGCCTACGACTTTTTTTCTTTCTTGACCCTGCTCGCCTAGCTGGCCCTATCTTGCACGTTCCACTAACCGCTATCATAATTGGAGAATTCTTACTCTCACTTGACAAAGATTCAGATCGTCTATATAGACCTCAAGCTAAAAAAGACAAGAAAGCAATACGCGCCTAGTAAGGCTCAGAAAAGAGAAAGTCTGAAATCATTGTGTTCTCAAGGCCGAAGGCCAAGTCAAAGATAGAGACCGTGCCCCTCGGGCACCTCTGAAGAGGGTGCCGCCCTTCCACTAAGCCTTCCTACATATATTCAAATCAGTACAAAGGCAAGTATATATTCTATTTTGAGGGAAAAATAGAAGGAAAAAGATGGACTATGCCACATGGTCGCTACAAATAAAGGAAAAGTCTTACGCGAGTGATACCAATCGGACACACTTGGAAAAAAGGATTCATCAGCTACTAATACAACTGAATCAAAGGAAAAGAAGTGAAAAAGCGGAAAGAAGTCAATGTGAGAAAGCAAAAAAGGTAACGAGGCGACCGGAGGAGGGAGAAAGGATAAAAGGGGTGGCAAGCAACTCGAAGGGATGCTGCGCCACCTAGGTACGCGTCTGGATCTGCCTCGGGCTTTGTCTTTGTTTCTATAGGATTTGCTACTCCAACCGTATCTACTTGTGGTGTACCTGGGTTAGTTTGGCCTCTTCCATAATCCTTGCCGCTGATGGTTATGGGTAAATCACAATAAAGCAGAAAGGAAAGCCTCCTGGAGAATGTTTTCGTCGCCAAGAGAGAAGTCTTTAAAGCCGCTATGGTCTGGGCTCTCACTCACATCGTCCGCCCCCATTACGCTGCTCGCCCTATTAGCCGGCGGAAACCATGAGAATTCATTCATTTCAGCCAGTCGCGGGTTATATATTGTACGGCGAAACTCGCTAATAGATATATGTTTTCTCAGGAACCAGACCTGCATGCACGAAGAAGAACATATATCTCTAGTCATATTCTTGTGGAACTTCTGTCGTCCCGTTCATTGTGGTTCCTCGGCCCTGCTAGCCATTTGCTTGCTCGAATTGTACACATTCAAAGAGGGGGCAAGCTAAACAAGCAAGCAAGCCATCCAAGTTTATTTTATAGAGTCGGAGAAAGAACTTGGGGTTCCCCTGTGACTAACTTAGCGCACTTCCGGTGGTAGCCATTGGGCTATAAAGAGCCACTCACTTATTTATTTATAGTTCGGTGTGAGATCAGCTAAATTAAGCTACGCTCATCATTTATGATCCACGGCTCACTCAATTAGAGCACTAACTACTTCAAAGGAATTCGCTCCAAAGAGGCTTTGAATCGCTCCGCTGGTGCGATCTGGTCGATAGGTTGTCCAGTCCGGTGAGGAATTTCGCTATGCCCCCCGCTGACCTTTCACTGTGATTACTGTTGTAGTAAAGCCAACGGGAAGATCAGTCCTAGGGCTCAATCTAGGTTGCCAGCCAAGATGAAGATGGATTGAAGGGGTTGTCAGGGAGCTTCATAGGGAATTGTAGGATCCATAGTTGGAAAGACTGCAGGAAAAAAGGGGAACATAGTCGCTAGGAAATCAGATTCCATAGTCAAGGCTGAGACGGACCCTATGTTTACTTCGCGATAGTCTTAGCTCGACATTGTCAAGCCATACTATCTACCAAAATTTATTTTTTTCTGACATTATATCCTATATATCGGAGATATAAGGTTTGAACTTCCACTTATGGTAATCGAACTTGGTAATCAAACTCTTTCCCGACAAGAAGATAAAAGATTTCCTTCGGGAAAGTTCCACTATAGTTGGGAAAGGAACGGACCACAAGCTTCGCGCTCTGCCTTTCTTGTATTTGGACTCTTTCGCGCTATATGCTGCTCTCTCTGCGCGCTTAGCTTTCTTTGCTCTTTGCTATCGTGCTATTGCCGACTTCCTTCTCTATAAGACTAAGACCAAGGGCTCTTACAGAGTGAACACGTCTTATTTCATTTTTAGAAAGATGATCTTTTTCATTCCCCAAGGGGAAAAGGTCTCTTCTTCTGCTTCAGTTGATCCTGAAGCAGATCTTTTTTCGACTTCCTTCCTGTCTGGGATTTGAAAAAGCAAAGTCCTTACTTTGACTTACCCGAATCAAGTCAAGGCGATGAAGCAGGCTCAAGGCCCATTTTCTTATAAGAGTTCTCTCTCTCCCCGGGAATCACAGCCTAGTATCGTACCAGGAATCCACTTCTGACCTGACCTTCTGACGAGAATCCTTCTAACTTCACTCTTTTTTTCAAGTAAAGAATGTGTAAACCGAGGCCATTGAATCTGCTGCAGATGTCATCATAGAAGAAGAAGTTGTTCTTCTTTTTTCTGCATCAGCTACTAATCACACGTTTGGAATCGATCTAGCTGCTTATCTTATCTTATGTGGTTTGGGCATACGGATTCGACTAGCATTCACGTGGGTAACATTTGAATGCGGAATCACCCGAAAGCACGGGATTCGACTTGACTTTCTTTCCAATGGTCCTATCTTATTAGAAATAAGTGAATAGTGGATCTTCGACTAGCATTTCGTGGAAATCATAGTTGGTAGTGGCTTTTTTGCTTTGACCAAGCCAAAGGAGAAAAAGAGAGAAAAAAGGCAATTCCTTCTCTTCTGTTGTCACAAGAAGGGACTAGGTTCCTAGCCAAGCCAGGGAATCTACGACCGATTGCCAAAAAATATCCCACTACGGGGTAATAAGAAAGGAAGGAGTGCCACTTTCAAAAATTCTTTTTTAGTTAAATCACCTGCCGAAGAGAATCCTTCGAAATAGCCAAACCAGTAAGTAGAAGGGCAAGGTGACCATAGGGAAAGGCATTACCAGAAGAAAAGTAGTCCAACTCAATGTCTTACGCATCAGTGGCATTTGAGTGAAAGCAGTAAGTCAGTGGCCAAGAATCATCGATTTTTGAGTTACCAGCTCAAGGCAGCTCATGGGAATTTCTTTAACTAAGAACGATCCCCAGTGTCATCCTCTTCGTCTTATCTTTAGGAAAGCAAGTCCCATCGAGTGGAGTCAAGGCATGCCTTAAGGTAGCGACTGAATTTCAGGTGAGATGGTTCAATAGTAGATTAGATAAAGGCTCTTGCTACTTCCCACGAGGGGAGGAAAGTCAATAGCATAGATAAGGAAGTGGTTATTCTTGTTTGTTCATGACTCCGTTGTGCTCCTCTTTCATGGAATAAGCGCCTTTTCTCTTACAGACAAAAGAAATGGATTTTTTCCGGCTAGCTCGAAGGGAAGGAAAGAGCGCTATAAGAGAAAGAGTGCTATGGATTCCTTTAGATGAAGATTAGAAACTGATTGAAGTTTGTATTTTGATACAATTCATGGTATTTTGATGTTGTGAACTTTGTTTTTTCAAAACTTGAATTAAGATGTGATGGATTATTTTTATGATACTTTGTATGTTTGATACTTAATGTTGAATTGAACACACTTATTATTATTGGTATTTTTGTTTTGTAGTTTATTTTTGTATTTTTTTTTACTATTTTTTAATTTAAAATACAATAATGATGTAAAAATGACATTATCCGGTTCGTCCAGTTTTTTGGACCGGTCCGACCGGTTGAACCGGTTGACCCATCGAACCGGTATGGCGGCCGGTTCGATGTCCGGTCTGCTTTTCAAAACATTGACTAATTCATAACTTATAGCAATAAGTCCCAAATGTTTATACTAATTTCCAAATCTCACAATTTAAACTATGAAGAGGGATACTGTAATCATAATAGAATTTGAGAACGCAAATATCACAATTGCTATCTCCTCAAAATCTCTCTTAGTGAAAGTGTTTCCTCACAATCATTTTCATGAAATGAAGAGGAACCTTATGACACTTAGATTTTATGGTGTATGTGTTCCTATCCATGTGAATTTGTCATAACCATAATAATAAGATAATGTTTGTGACAAATCCAAACTCTTATGGACAAAACTTCTTCATTCTTAATTTCTTGTCATCATGGGTCCCACCATTGCTTACAAGTTATTGAGTAGCTCACCCGTACATATCAATGTACTTTCCATTGATCAAGGTGCTTTGCCTTATGCAATCAAATGAGAACTCATAGGACTCACATACATAAGTAACTTTACTGGAATGACATGGAAACAAGAATATTTCAACATGATAGGTTACAAACCTCAAGTCGTGTGCTAGTGTCTAATAGGTTTACTCTTGATTAGTTCGATCTTGAGCCTTTTCAAGATCATTTAGACTTCCACTAACCTCTTGACATATAAGATTCTCTTGTCAAGAAATATTTCTTGACAAAAAAATATTCAGGAGTTAGTGAGGATTCTTATCAAGACAAACACTACACACAATTGGTCTTAGTTGGTCTTTGTCTTATCCAATATACAACACAACTTACCAATTTCAAACGTGCAAGAGTAAGAAAAACATTTCTCTACTCCACATTTGATGAGTGTGTTAAAGACTTCTTAAGATGTGTCACTCAAATGACTCTAAGACTTGATATTGGAACGAAGTATGATTCACCTCTTGATTTAACCATTTCAAAAATTTACCTATTCCTCTTCTTAGCAACACTAGTGCACTAAGGTGTCCTTAGAGGATCAATTGTGATATGGTTTCACAATCAATAAGACGATCATAAAACATGATATGAAAGTACTCTCCCATCTTTTTAGATTGGAGAAACTTTTATCTTTCTGTCTAATTGATTCTTCTTATTTGTTCTGCTATTCATTGAAACTTTTGAATGATTCAGAATTATACTTAATCTTGTAAGCATAACCACATTTACTAGACACATAGTAAATCATGACGAATAATCTTATTGTTATTTGTGGTGGACTTGACCAGTGCACAACATTGCGTACCATATCTCCTTAGTCTTTCACTTGACTCACATACTTATGTGAACAAGGAATTAATCTTAATTTTCTAAGTACCAAGATTTTCATACATCACATGACTCAAATCATATGATTCCAAACGTTTCTCCAATTGAAACTTGGGCGACGGGATTTTTTCCTTACTTAGAAAATTTCGACACTACCATAAATAACATAACTAAGAATCACATCCACTTAATATTGCTTATAATAGAAACACAACAACATCAATTTAAACAAATGACATTGCAAGGAGATATAAATAAGACAAAACTCAAAATTTATTTTATTTATACAAAGGTGCGGAAAACTTGTCCTTACAATGAAAATTCAAATCAAAACTATGCTATTACATATTACTAAGCTGTCTATCATAACTCTAAGCAGCAACTTAAAAAATCCGATCATCAAATTATGTGATCGAAATACATTTCTTCGCGATCAGACTCAACTCACTTCTTCTTTTAAGCTTCCTTTTCCTTTCTTCGATCCTACAACACATCAAAATGTAATCTTATCACATCATGTATTAAGAATCTATGAATAGGAACTTAATAGAGTTAAATAGTGGATTTTACCTGAAGCAGAGTCATACATCTTGACTCTCCCATCTCTTACATCTCTCAGGTAGTTAGGGCAGCTTCATAACCAATGTCCCCTCTTTTGGCAGTAGAAACATATGGATTCTTCTGGAATGGTACATGAGACTATCTCAGACTCAGCCTTTCTCTTTCATAGAGAAATCTTTTTTGGACTTCCAATATTGCCATTGCCCATAGAAGGTTGGGATATTGATTTACCAGACAAATTTGCTTGAACAATGCGCCAAATCGTCGTTGATTCAGGAGCAATAAGCAAATAAGTCAAACCAATAAGGGTCACGTCGTCGTCCATCATATAGTACTTTCCAATGAACTCAGTATATGATTCGGGAAGTGATTGAAGAACCAAGTCAACAACGAACTTCCT
The DNA here is from genome assembly GCF_051521515.1 of Lactuca serriola. Lineage (NCBI taxonomy): Eukaryota > Viridiplantae > Streptophyta > Magnoliopsida > Asterales > Asteraceae > Lactuca > Lactuca serriola. The sequence continues at coordinate 309,826,875 of NC_136412.1, read as the reverse complement.
TGAGACATCGACACCCAACATTCTTAATCTATCAATATGCAACTTCATATCCAAGACATGAGCACATACAGACTTTCCATCTTTCAAGTCTTCAAACACGTGGGTCAGGGAGAATTATTGAAGGAGGTGGAGGAAGTGAAAAATGATTTCCATTTCCACAATCCAATCATGGAACATCATCTTCAAGCGGAAAACTTTCTCCAACAGATTCAGGAATATCATAGTTGATAGACTTTGACATCTACAAAACGGGAGAAATTCAAGTTAGTTGATAAAATCCTCAATACAACACCCAAATGAAATATTGAGGCTAGGATCCAACAAAATATTCTACAATTTGGAAGAGGGATGTCGTAATCCAAATTGCAGAACATTTGAAGGTAGGTAATGACAATTTACCAATTTCCACCATGAAAAACAAAAATTGAAAATTTGGTTTTAAATGAATTGAAACTCCTAGATCTTTTGTGATTCAATGAACTTTTCAATGTCATGTTTAAATCTCACTTGTGCCCTTCAAGTTTGTGACTGGGATTCCGACGATCACAAACAAGGTGTGGATAACCATGCAAATTAGCTTGGTACTCTCGAAGATACATATCACCTAATCAATGTGCCAGTTAACCACATACGCTCGAATGATCTATGATAATCTACGAGCTACCCATTTCCATCCTTCATTGGTCCCATATTAGTGTGTCGGTTAACCACACACGCTCTACTAACGACCAACAAGGTGCAATGTGCAATTTTATGGATTAGCACCAACTCCACATTTTTCCTAAAGTAACTAAGATTTGGGAATTTATAAAAGTGTTTAGTTACTTCGTACTTCATTATACTTATAATGGAAGGTTGTGTCCTATCCAACCCGTTCGGCTAATGACCTACCACTAGTCAAGAGTGTGGTGGGTAAGAGTGGATACCCATTCAATCGTCATTTTATAGGCAATTTCCTTAAACACCCCTTAGAAGCCAGCTTCGTGAATGATGCCTACTAACGGTAAGACTGAGATTTTACTTATACATATATAATATTAAACTTTTAATTCTATATAGTATAAGGGTGTATTTTACACTTTTAAAATACTATGTGGTTTAATCTATTAATAAAGTAAACTTTTAATTTAATTGATTTAAACCATATTATTATGGATTTATTAATTATCTCCTTTAATTAAACACTTAATTAATTCAATAAAACGATAAGGGTGTAATTTGAACTTTTCAAAATACTAGGGTCTTAGAATATAATATTTCAAAATTAATACATTTTAATTAAATTTTAAATTCCAAGAGGACAAGTTTTGAAACCTTTCAAAACATTAGGGTTTAACTATTTAAATTTCAAAAACTAAAACTTTTAAGTTCAAATTTAAACTATAAAACCTAATGGTGTAAATTGAAACTTTTTCAATCTTACTAGGTCAAATATTTGACTAATAATAATCCCATATTATCCATATTTAACCAAATCCATCAATTTTGATGAGGATAACCATTCCAAACTTTAAAAAAATCGGATTTTGGCAAGAAAAACGAGTTTTGGCAATTATCCTCAACAAAATCTGGCTAGAAAATCGAAATCCCCGACACCAGACCCTGGGACTCGTCGAGTCCACTATGGAACTCATTGAGTAGGACCTACTCGTCGAGTCCATACATGGACTCGATGAGTCTGCAAGTTAGAAACCAAAAAATTCGATTTTCAAGATTTTTGGTGGTTCACTTTTGCATTTATTCACTAGAAAAACGACCTAAGCTTTGATACCACTGATGAGTTATGAGCATAACATCATTCCTATGGTGTTCATGCAACCCTAATTGCTTTGATCTAGTTTTTTCTAATTAAACATACAACTTGGATTACCAAAGCAATAAACCTTAATTGACTAGCATAAAAATCTGAAAATCACATATAATTAGAGTTAGAAAGTTTACCTTGATTGTTATGTAGCAATAACAACCACAATCCTTCTTGATCTTGACTTCTGAAAGCCTAGTGCCTCAAATGTTGCACCTCTAATGGAATCATAGACACTCAATGCAACAAGATGACTTGGAGAGGGAAGGATTTTCGGCTAGGGTTTCTCATAAAACTCATGGGGCCGTAAATCCTATGTAAAGGGTTCCTTATATAGATATGTGGGCTGCTAGGCTTTCTGATGGAAACCCTAATTCCCGCTTAAGGCCTAAGCAGCCCATGGATTCCTTCCTTAAATCCCTTGGACGGAATCTTATGGGCTTCCTCATAAATTTCGTTCACTCCACTCTATGAAGTCAATCAGCCCAACTAGCAACTAACAATTAATTGCAATATCAGTCCCCTTTATTTAATCAGTCTTTTTTGATCTCCAAATTAATACCAAATTAATTTCTGATCAATACTAATTAAATAATATAATTTCCAAATAATATATTAAACTTGTAATATATTAATAAAACCATTTTCGAGTACCAATTTATTATTCATATAATAAATTCTACTATCTCTCCTCTTGTCATCCTATCAAGTTGCATGAGTGAAGGCAACCCAAAAGGACCATGCTCATAATCGGGTCAAGTACATACAAAAATAGTTATGGCTTAGACACCTAATCCAACACCGAGTTGGTCCATCAACTCACCAAGTTCCATGAATCATAAAACCCTGAAATCGCGATCCAACTCGTCGAGTTCCTCCTATTAACAGAATCTAGACTTCTCGAGTACACTCGTCGAGTTCTTCCTTTACTTCGACCCAACTCGTCGAGTTCCTCTATGAACTCATCGAGTTCTTTAGTCTGTTGAGCTATCTTAATGTATTAAGCTCCTATCCTTCACATCCAAGCTCCATACTTCATATTCATACTGAAAATGTCATTTTAAGGGTAAAGTTTCCAACTTTACCCGTTAATATCCTTCCCTAATGGATTTAGCTCAAACCCTAACTCTTTAAGAACAAGATCTTGATCCGAAAGCCATTAATACTTCAAGCTAAGGCATACAAACTGATATATAGACCCTAGACACTACTTGAACACATAAGGTCTCTGACTTTCTCTCCATACATGGCCTTTTGGAGCTTAAAAGGCCAAAATGACTTCCTAAGGCTTGCATGGGGCTCCACTGGCAATAAAATTTGCACCTTTATGCCATGAAAGCCCTTAAAGGTCCTAGATCTGGAAGTATACTCACTTGGGATGTCCATTTCCCAAGGATCAAGATATTTGGACTAAAACCCCCCATAAAAGTGAAATGGAAGAGATCTAAGTAATCATTAAGCACGTTTGAGACTTGCTTACCAAAAAGTGACGAGGATGGGGTGAAGTTTTTGGATCTACTCACTCCTTCTTGAGTCCTCAAGCTTCTTCTTTTTCCACAAGCTTCAAATACACAAGTTTTCTCTCAAAAATGACTCACAAACTCACACAAAAGCATTAGGGTTTCGAGATTTAGGGTTTGGGACTTGGAGGCTGTAAATGAGGCCAGCCAAAGGAAGTTTAAGGGTTTAAATAGGGTGCAAAACCACGAAAATTAAGGTTTCATTCTGCCAGTCCTACTCGTCGAGTTGAGGCTCTCAACTCGTCGAGTAGACTTTCCAAATCGCATCCAATTCCATTCCTACTCGACGAGTTTGGGGCCTCCAACTCGTCGAGTTTCTATACGAAAGTGAATAAATTTTGAATTAAATACATACCAAAAACCGGGCATTACAAGTTTGGGGGGCTCATCTGGATCCCAAAGTGTGTGGATCTGTTTAATCCTTTAGGAAGGAGGATCTTATGGTTAGTTTTTGTCATTTGGGATCAATAGAGGAGTTCTATACCATGTTCTTAGGAGGGTCAGGATTCCTTCAGAATTTTGCGGTTTTTTCATCTTCTGTTTTCTTCTGGGTTGTTATCGGGAGTTGGTATTGTTGGAACCTAAAAGTGATACTTTAGCAATCCTAAGTACATATTCCGAAGGATGCTGATTCCGAAGATGGATATGACCCGGAAGCTGTCCGGAGTTGGTTAAAGGGAATGAAGAAGTTCAAAGAAGAGCACATTCCGGAACTGATCTTTTTGTCCGGAATGGTCAACGATCCGGAATAAAGCTTCATCTTCGGAACATCACTTGTCTGGAATGAAGTTATTTTGTCTGTTATGTATTTATTACTTTTGTATTGTATTTTGATATGATGTTTTATAGGACATAGTCTAAATTTGTTTAGGACAATTAGAATGTCAGGCTTATGCCTTTTGTCCGGTCTTATGTAAACATCAAGGTTAATTCACTGTAACTTAGTCTCCTATAAAAAGGAGCATTCAATTGAAGTCAACTATGGATCTTTCATTCTTACTTTGGCATTTTATTCTCTATCACATTTATAACATTCCTCTTGTTCATCATTTATTAAATTTACTTTGATCACTATTTACTTGTCCTCATTTAATGTCTTGATCATTTATTGAATTGATTATCTAAGACTTGACTGGTCTTTCCAGTCTCGACTTGAACATCCATTATTAAGCAGACATTGATCTCAAGCATTCACTCAAGGTTTGAGTTCTCAAACCTTATCCTTGCGCATAGATCTTGATCTCATAGGTATTGATTTTGATTTTGCTTGTATTGGATAAGTTATATCTCAGGTTGATTCTCTAATATTTTTTGGGTTATCAAGCGTCGTATCTTGTTGAGTGGGTTTGGTGTGTTCCGTTGCTGTTCCGGGTTTTAGTTGGGATCAATTCAGGAGTATTGCTTGGAGGATCTATGGTCAGGGTTATTGGGTTAGTTCTACAGTGAAGACAGGGTTCAGGGGTTTTATCATCTGTCCTGGTAAGATCGACATCTATCTATAGAAGAATTTGTGGGTTCAAGCACTACCGTTGCTAGGAGAGGAACATTCGGTCAAGTGTGTGCTTTACTTTGGGTGTATTCAATTTGATAGATTAGAGATAAGGCTTTGGGTTGCGATTATGGTAAGTGGAAGTGTTGTAAGACTTTAGGGTGGCCCGTATCATTTACCGATCCTTATTTAGTGGTGAGATCGTGGCAAACCTGAGTTTTGATCGCGGTTCCCTTCGGATGGTTTAGGCCAGGGTGGGTCAGTTCGCAAGGCTGTTGGAGGGCCGCAATATATTTGAAACCAGGTTATGGTAGGTCATGGGAGACCGGGTATGAGGAAAAAACTATAGTTGGTCCTGTTGTGTTCAGTTTAGCATCAAGTTAGTGTCGAGATGGTCTGGGTAATTATTGCTTGTGAGGATTTCTGTCAAAAGTCACAAGGAGCGGCTGGGTGGGGGTCTTTTGGCTCAGCAACCGGGCTGGAACCCGATATTTCAGATGACTGGCTGATGAATTGGGACCAAGGAGGTCTCTATGGATTTTGGAAAGCAGCCAGGAGGCAGCATGCTGTTTCGGGCAGTTTTAGTGTTTCAGGCAGTGTTAGTGATTCGGTCTCGTGTGTGTGCGGAGTAACTGATTGATTGTCAATTGTTAAGTCACTCGCAGTGGGATTAAATAATCTCAGAGTAATTGATTTGACCCTTTTGTGCAACTCTCGTCTGATTCTAACCGTTGCAGGGATAAATATTCTACTTGAAGGATTATTTGAGCCCTCTGTTGAGTATAGGTGTTCTGTAGTTGTATATGGTCAATGAATTTGTTTCCCCTTTGAAGCATTTCTTTGGTTCAAAACTCTATGGGGTTGGCTTGGTGTCAGTTCAGTTTGATGTGTCTGACAGGGAGTCAAACCATTGAGATTGTAGGTTTCGGAATTCAGGCGAGATAGGATAGGTTTTTATTTAAATATTGAGGATTCGTTCATCACCGAGCTTAAAGAATTATTCTAAGGATGGTTTTAGTAGATCAAGATAGGTCGTTGTATGATCAGAGTTGGAAGGGTTATGATTGGTTTGATATTCGTTGAGAGAGGGCATGAATTGTTTCAGCACGAGCGATCTGTCAGGAAGTCGAGTCATTATAGATTTTAGGTCTCATAAGGTAGAGGTGGTTTGCAAGGGTTGAAGGTTTGGGTGTTATTTTCGGGATATAAGTTTCGGTTGCCTTGGGAAGGTTATTTTATATGTAGAATTTACGGTCATCATCACCAGGTTGATTGTTTTGATATGAGTGTTAATAAGGAGCGATTTCGAGGACGAAATCTAATTTAGGTGTGGGAGAGTTGTAACATTTGGAATCTAGAAGGTTAATTATGGAAATAAAACCTCATTTCTAAAGGCCAACTCGTCGATTTTGGGGGAAGAAACTCGACATGTTGGATGTGTTGGTCGCCTGTGTTTTTGAAGACCAATTCGACGATTTGGAGAGGATCAACCTGACAAGTTGGGCGTGGTTTGGGAAACCCTGATTTCAGTGTTTTGAACCATATTTAAACAACTTAAACCCCATTTGTTGGCTTCATTTCTAGCCACCATTGTCCTAAAGCCTAACCTCGAAACCTCAAGTCATTTTGAGTGTTGTGAGCCATTTTGAGTTCTTTTGTGGTGTGTTTGAAGCCATTGGCAGGAAGGGAAGCTTGGTGAAAGTTGGTGATACAAGCAGGAGTTGCTAGATCTCGAATCCTTGCTTCATTTTTGACACTTTTCTAGTAAAAAGTCTTAACCTTGCTTTTTGAATTCATAGATCTCCTTCTTAGGGTTCTTTTGCATGTTTTGGTCCAAATGGAGTGGTTGTTGGGAGTCAGATGTCTCATTGGGACAAACCCTTTCATACATAGGGTCATAGGGAGCTCTTTTTGCATAAAGGTGCCAACTTTATGGTCTTAAGGGCTCCATGCATCCATTAAGCCTTTCTTCTAGCTTATTTTGAGTGTCTGGGCTTCTTCTAGCCTTGCATAAGAGTAAAGTTGGAGACTTTACTCATCAATACGTCCATAAGGGACCATATCTATAATTTGAAGCCATATCTTGATGATTAAGTGGCTTTGCTGACTGAAGAACTCGACGACTTCATAGGAGAACTCGGCGAGTTGGTTTGGGATTATCCCGATTCTGATGAACAGGAGGAGAAAACTTGACGAGTTGAAGTGAAATCAGCGAGTTGGATCGATTCTTCGCAATTATGCGGTTTACTGAGAACTCAACGACTTGAAGGACCAACTCGGTGAGTTGGGTCACCCGGACCATTGAATTTGGTGTTGACTTTGACTTTTAAGTTATGCTTTTGACCAAGTTTGTCCCAAGGGGTGTTTGAGGTAACCTGAATTGTATTCAAGGAAAATATGGGTTTAAGATAAGACCCATATGGAATTGGGCCCAATTTGGAAAATTGGGCCATTAGTGGGCTTTCATGGATTTATGGTTTTGGATCTTGCTGGTTTTGTGTTTGGGCTTTAGTTATGAGTCTTTTTGGATCAGGAGTAAAATGGTCATTTTACCCCAAGTATGGATTTTGGTTCATGGTTTGGAACCCAATTGCTAATTCGGTGATATTTTGGTATTGTTAGCTTGAGTAGTTGTCAGGGCAACGGTTAGGGATTTCTTGCAGTGAGCTTCAACATTCGAGGTGAGTCTCCTCACTGTGTTTAGCGGGTCGAAGGCACCAATATTGGCCCATGGTTATTATGTTAGGATGCCAGTTGTCTGTGTCAATCTTGCATGTGTATGCATTGATATGTATGTTGGGCGGGCCTGATGATTATTCCATATGCTAGTATCAGGTTGTGCATATATGATTTGTATGTGGGCGGGGACCAATGATTGTTCAGTATGCTATTATCTTTGTGATTTTCGCATGTGTTGAATGTTTTTATGATATTATGGCTATGAAAGTGTGGGCGGGGCCCATTATGCGAGTTCGGGCGGGGCCTGTATCTCTTTTATACCCGAGTGTGGGCAGGGCCCATATCTAAGTGGGCAGGGCCCGTTATGTGCGTAGTTATGTATGATATGATGTATCTTGGGGAACTCAGTAAGCTTTGTGCTTACGGTTTTCAGTTTATGTTTTAGGTACTCCGGTTTTTAAATGAAAGAGCTCGGGACGATCGCACCGGATATACCAGTGTTTTCCGCAATATGTGATCTTTGGGATTGGACTATGATAATTGTGTTAATCAAAATGTTTTTCAATGTTTAGAACAAGTTACAATGGTGTTTTGATTATAATTAAATGAAATTTTTACCTAAGATTTTTTTGGAATGTTTCATGATCGGTTTTTTGCATTAGGAATTGCATATCTTCCATTTCTTCCCTTTCCTCGTGTTCCTTTTTTTGGGCATGTTTTCTTTTTTCAAATGTTAAACGTTCAGCATAATTCAAATTGTATCGATCGACTGTCTCACTCATTTCCCACTTTTCTTTGCTTCACTGATGATACTCGATGCATTGTAAAAAGACTCATTCCCCTTCTTTTTTACTTTGTCCCTACCCATCGGTCAGATAAAATCTTCTAGCTCGAGCTCGTCGTCATTATTTAAATCTAGACCGACACGAGCATTGAAAGAAGTTGTGTATCCATTGGAGCCTACTTTTCTTCTTTTTAATTGAACGTTTAGGATTAAAAAAAAAAGAAAAAAAATATTTTTTAACCATTTCGAAGGATTAATTCACACACACACACACACACACACACACACACATATATATATATATATATATATATATATATATATATATATATATATATATATATAGGGTTTGGTTATTTTGTTTTCACTATCTATTGTGTGCATGTATGACTGATTCTGGACCAATCATTTTAGTTATTTTAAGAAAGTAATTAATGCATATTACATGTTGAAGATATAATGAATATTAATTACATCTTCAGCATTTAATATGCATTAATTACTTTTTTAAAATAACTAAAATGATTGGTCCAGAATCAGTCATACATGCACATAATAGATAGTGAAAACATTTGAACCCTCTCTCTCTCTCTCTCTATATATATATATATATATATATATATATATATATATATATATATATATATATATATATATATATATATATATATATATATATATATATATATATATATATATATATATATATATAAGGCAGCCAATGAAAGGAAGATAGAGGGAGCGAGGTTTCTTCCCCTCATCCTTAAACCACGTCCAGGGTGTGGTGTTTCTAAGTGCGGTTCTCGCTTTTACTCACTTTCACTCACCCATACCGTCTGGTCTTAATGACAATAACTGTTGTCTCAGTTGTACTCGTTCATATGATGTATTTATGATAGTATTTTGCATATATTTTATATTTGTAACACCATTTACTGCATTAGTTAATAACCATCTAACTTGAGTATGGTGTTAATAAATCTCTAACTTGAGTATGGTGCAATTCGCTTACAAGATCCTTCAATCATAAAGGTGAAATTTTTTTCTACATACCTAATATTGCCAAAAGGCTCTCAAATGTAATATGGTGTTACGCGATCAACATATAATTTTGTTCAACTGTCATCTGAACTCTTTTTTTGGTGATGACTTGTTAAGGCATCTTTAAAATATTAAAAAAAAAAAAACACAAATCATAAAATGGAACATAATACTATATTGGAGAGAAAAAAAATAGATTTTTTTTTATCATTAAATCTGAATCATGGATCATAAAAATGATCAATGATTCAATTTTAAAGATCCAATTTTTTTTTTTCCATTTTTTCTCACCAATATAGTATTATGTTCGATTTTATAATTTATATATTTTTTTTCAATTTTTGTAAGATGTTTTCACTGAAAAATATTCATCACATGATACTGTTTATATATATAGATATATATATATATATATATATATATATATATATATATATATATATATATATATATATATATATATATATAGTCTGGTTCAGTGAGTAATCAATAAATGGTGAAGACTGCAAGTACAATTCTTCACCACCAATTTCGTCAAGCACAAAAATGTCAAACGCAAATATTTGGCCGTGGTGCGTTCGTATGTAGCCACGACTATGTTTATTAGTATAGACTCGATGATTTAATCACGTGCGGCGAACGTTCGTAAAACGTCATTTAAGTGAGTTTGATTATTTATTTTTATTTATTTTCATTTATTTATTTATTTTTTTCGTTAAAAAAATATCAAAATTTTTTTAATAGACATATGCTAGGTTTTAACGTTTTTAACTTTTTTTTTGTTTTTTTAAATTTTTTTTATTTTATTTTTTTAAATAAATTTACTACATACTTGAAGGTACTAGTGTTTTTTTATTATTTTTTGTTTTATTTTTCGTTTTTATTTTTAATTTTTTTATTTTTTAAACTAAATACCAGTTTGTGTTTTTTAATGTTTAACAATTATAAAATTTTAAATAACAAGAATATTAATGATTATAATATTTTCCGTTCATAATTTTTTTTAATCAAATTATTTTTGGATCATAAAGTTTTGAATCAAATTATTTTGAATTGTAGTATTTTGAATTAAATCATTTTTTAATAATATGATTTCGGATCAATCATATATTTAATTATATATAGTTTTTGTTCAAAAAAAATTATTGATCTATCATTATATTGAATCATTTAGTTTTGAATCATAAAGATATAATTTAGGATTATACAATATTCGAGTCTAAAAATTTTTATATCATAACAATTTAAGGATCATAAGCAAGTTGAATCAAAAGGTTTTTTTTAATCATAAATATTTTGAATCATCATATTTTAGATCATATTATGTTCAATTTTTTTTTAAATTAATATTTCTTAAAATAAGTCAATACAGCATGGTTATCATCGTACAACGAATGAGAAGCCAAACGAACAACAAGTTGCGCCGCTAAACCTTTATGTATGGTAAAGCCAATTATTTTGAAGACTACATCCATAGATCGAGAGGATATAACATTGCTATGCTTATCCGTTGTACTCTACTAAGAAGCTCCAACACATCCGGCGCAAGGAAACCAAACATATCAAATGCAATTGGTATGAACACGTATTAATTTTCCATACACGGTTTCTCATGTTTGGTGACCTTGCATGTAGCAGCTTTTAATGCGAACCAAACGTATCAAATACAAATGGTATGGACACGTATTGATTTTCCATGCACGGTTTCTCATGTTTGGTGACCATGCATGTAACAGTTTGTCCCGACGTGAAACCCCCGACCCTCAAGCCTACGAGAGGGGATACCCCTGCAAGGTCTACACATGCATATTTCCCTCCAACCTATCCAAAAATTAAAACGGCAACGGGTCTAAGAGTTAACATTTCTTCTGTTGGATCTTAAAATTAAAAAAATACTTCAAAAACTTATTTGTGAATTTTTTTCACAAAATCAAGTAGAAGTATCATTGAGGTTACACACTCTCTTTTCTCGCTATTCATCAATCACGTACTTTTTTTTTGTTTGTTTCTCGCATTACAATGAATTGTTTAATCAATTGCCGAATATTTTCTTGTTATATTTGAGGGATATAGAAAGTATGCATGAGACTAATGATTTTAATCAGATTGATTCTAGTGAATTTTTTTATTTGTATCTAGTGGTGACCAAAACTGGTTGATTGGTTGTTTTGCTTTGCTAAAAACAAGGGATGAGCACGAATAGTGAGTACATGTTTTTGGAATTAGAACCGCCTCAGAACCGTTGGTTTTTGAACCGGAACCGAGGTCACGGGTTTCGGTTCCGGTTCCGGTTCCTAAAAGTAGGACTGCCTAGAACCGGTTCCGGTTTTGCATTTATTAGGAATTGTTACCCACCGGGTAACCGCCAGAAGCGGTTCCAAAATATTAAAAATTTAGACATTTGTTGATCACTTAGACATTTGTTGATGACTATCTAATTGGATCTTTGATGTAACAAGCTAATAAGTCATATTTAACCTTTTCTTTTCAATATGGTTTGATATGAATTTGAGTGCATGACTTACGAACAATTTGAGCATACTTTTTTTTTGGAAAGGGAACTTCCCTAACGAGGGTTTCCGGGCCAGCTTTCGCACACCGACTAATCCCCCGCTGCAAATATGAGGCTTTCCCTCATGCCCTGGAGTCACTGCAGACGAACTTCCATGGCCACAAGGGCTTAGTAGTGCCATGATTTGAACATGAGTCAATAGGATTTGAACAAGGGCTTGATGATAATATCTTTTGAAAAGATCTGTTGTTAAGTAACATTGACACGTTGATGGTATAAACATGAACTTTAGTTTACGACTTATATTTATCAACTAGAATCATCTTTTAAAACGATTATTTATTCCGTTTGTAATTTTTATTTTATTTCATGGAGACGTGAAGATACGTTTCTGGCTATATATTTTAAGGACAAAAATAGAAAGAAAAAAAATCTATCTAGGTAATTTTCATCATTTTTAAAATTTTAATCAAAATTAATTTTTTTTAAAAAAAATAATAAATTGTAAGTGAATAAAAAACGGTAAATATATTAAAAAAAAAAAAGTAGAAAGATAATTTATATAGATTATAAACCGCCTACACAAAAATTAAAACCACAAGGTCCATCTCATTAAAAAAAAGGAAAAAAGAAAACAAAAATTTGTTTTTAGTTAATATAGGAAATAAAACAAGAATATATAGTTTGAATTTTAAAAAATTGTAACAAAGAAAATTAAAATTTGTTTTTAGTTAATAAAGGAAATAAAATAAGAATATATAGTTTGAATTTTAAAAAATTGTAACGTATCAAAATTTAAGACCAAAAATTTCATTTTTATGATAACAAAACCATCATCCAAAACATTTTTATAAAACCACAAAAGAAGATCAGAGTATTTCAATAATCATCAAAATACATCAAGTCAACAAAATGCGGAACAACATGGTGTGTGCAATGCGATCATCCTGAGCCATTCCCCTTCGATCTGGAAGTACTTGAAAAATAAACTGAAAAACGTAAGCATAAAGCTTACTGAGTTCCCCAAAATACTGCATGTCGTATATATCTGTCTGCTCAAGTCTATGTCGAGTCGATTTTACCCCCGAGTCAATTCCAACTCAAGCGTCGGCCCAAGCCGTACCGGGTCTATTTCACCCCTAAGTCTATTTCAACTCATTTGTCAGCATAAGGTTGTAGCGGGTCTATTTCACCCCATATACATATAGCAAATAGGCACAAATGCATATAACATGTACAACATGAGTCACAAAGACTACAAGCACATAATATATCCTAGTGTCCTACAGTATAGTGAGCAAACTTACCTCAGTCTACTGTCTGTCAAGCAAATGTTCACGCTGTTGAACCGAAAAATCCACACTAAATCACAAGTAAAGAAACCCTAATTAGAAATTAGGTCAATAATCAATCCCGTGAGTCCAAACCCTAAATCCTAAACTTGATGATTTCTCGTCTTGAAATCGGATTGGGGTGATAAAAAACGTGTTTGGAGAAGGTTTGGATGTGTTTGGAACCTTCCAAAACTAGGCAAATCGCAAGGGAGAAGAGCCTCATCGATTAGGGTTAACTCTCCTTTAAATAGGTGCTGAAAAACTTATTTTCGGATCAATTTTCGGCGATGGTCTCCTAGTTGGCGTCTTAGAGATTGTGTAGGACGTCTAAGCGTCCTTCAATACGTTTTACATGTCTTCTGTCGTGTGACATCCCCATTCTCATGGCCAGAAAAGACCGATTATGTTTATGCTTTATAAAAATCAGAGTACCCTTTTTATAAAAATGTTGCGGAATTTGTTCCCAGGAAAAACATTATAAATACGTTATCAAATCATTTCCGAAGAAAGGTATTTTTTTATTTATTTTAAACTATTGGGATGTCATCGTCAATATAGAAGCATAAACATAAACAAAACTTACATTCATTATCACTAGTGATTTACATCTCCTTAATCTCTCAGTGTAATGTAACTTCATATAGACACCTGTGATACAAATAAGCTGGAGTGGGTCAGGTTGGAAAACCTGGTGAGTACATAGGGATTTCAATCCCACAATGTTATATCATATATATATATATATATATATATATATATATATATATATATATATATATATATAATTTAGAATTCACAAAATATACAATTTCACCATATATACATAAGCAACTCTTACCCCGCCTCGTTAATCCTTACAACGAGACTATCCATACTCTCGGACCTTAAATTTTACCTCTTACTTAACCCATAATTTCGGATCTAATTCCTACTCTCGGATTAATAATTGTGCTCATTCCATACTCTCGGATTAGGGACAAGTATCTATGTATAAATCCATTTTCCCGGATTAACGACAAATGACTATGTCATATCCATACTCCCGGACTGAGGATGATGACTATGTCTAATCCATGCTCCCGGATTAATAACATATACTAAAGTTCTATTCTTTGAGTATAACTCACTCGTACTCGTAAGAAAATACTACCCAATATTCCTCATAATTAATTTAGGTTTACTCTTTATCCTAAATCATCATGTATAATCAGGTATGTTCTTCAACACGTATTTCAGGCAACATCAATTAACTCGCACATAAACATATAATTAATACTTCAATCAATACTTGTATTAAAATCATGTTCATGAAAGGTACTATGCACTCACTTGAAAAGGTGGTGATTCCGAACTCAGACAGCGCTTCGCTTCTTAAAAATAATTTCCTTCGACGAAACCTATTATTATTACCACTAGAGTTTAGTCTATTATTTGTCGAGACTAATTAATAGACTAGCTATTATTACTATTATATAAGCATTAAACAATACTTATATAACACATAATAATAACCCAAGTACTTATTATAAGTTCCTAATAACATTACTATAATTAAATAAACGATATATTAAAAATAGCGTAGGCGTAGCTCACTTACAACGAGTTTTATAGAAAACCGGTCTTTGCTTGGAGCAGCGTTCCCGAGCCGAAAAGCTCTTCCTCTCGGAGCTGTCGAGCACTCCGGGGCTTCCGCCTCGTGCTAGGGAGGTTACCTAGGCTTTTCGGGGAGTTTCGGGGCTAGAGAGAGAAGTTCTAGAGAGAGAGTAAAAAGAAGAAAGAATGAGAAAGGTGTGAAAAAAATGAGGCTGGGAGAGGTTCTATTTATAGGGTGAAAATGGCTGAACTTGGTGCCACATGTCACCATCTAGTGGCAAGACTTGGGGAGAAAGAAATGGCTAAGATTGTGCCACATCACCCATTTTCGCACAGCACACTTCCGACTTCTAAAATATGTAACTTTCACATACGACCTCTGTTTTTGATGTTCTTTATATCCACGTGTAGGTAAAAATAACATCTACAACATTCATTTTGACTCCGTCGGCTAATTCTTGACCGATCTTAAATTTAACAGTACGAGGAGATTATACTGTTAAATGTTCGTGTAAAATTCATAACTTCTACATACGGACTCTGTTTTCGTCTGTCTTTTTACCGTTGAGTTCCTATTAATGAGATCTTCAATTCTCATTTAGGCCGCATAGGCCAAAAACCGCTCGAACTAAAATTCGAGTTTCGGGCCGTGCACTGCTATGCCAAATCTTAGAAAATTCATAACTTCCTCATACGAAGTCAGATTTGGGCATTCTTTTTTTAGTATGTTCTCAGTTTAACATATACTACAACTTTTATTTGTATCGATAAGGCAAAAAAGTCATTTATCAAAAATTCACTATTTACGTCTCCCGGTGCCGTGCCGGTTTTGCCGTAAAACTTCGACGGGCCATAACTTCTTCGTTATAAGTCGGATTTCGGCGTTCTTTATATGTACGGAACCCTTGATACATATTATGAAACTTGGTTAAGATTATTTATTATAAATAATCTTTTGTCGAAAAGTCGTTTTCGACCCTATTATCTCTAAATTGACTATCGGATCTACGGGCGTTACATATCGTCCTTGATTTGCACTTGAAAATGGCCTTAAAATGAGTAGGCGTCCTAATGTAATTCCCTGATTCTTGTATATAAATTTATGGTTATAATTTCTCATGATTTCAAGGTCTACTCGGCGAGTCGGTTGCCTGACTCGCCGAGTAGCAGCGGGTTGGTTCGCATGTTTAAGTGACCTACACGCCGAGTCCAAGAAGGGACTCGACAAGTAGGAGCTGGTAGATTAAACCCTAAATTCCATGGTTTTGCGCCATATTTAAAGGTTCCTTTTCCCCCCTTAGCTTTCCCTTGCATCCCCTGTGAGTCCAAAAACCCTAAGTCTCCATTGTCTATCCATACTTGTATGTTTAAGCTTGAAAGGTGGATCTTGGTGAGGAAACGCTTGAAGACCAAGAAGCTTTGAGCAAGAAACAGTTGGGGATCTGAAGTCTACCTCAGTTTATCATCATTTGGAGGTATCAAGTCACCAACTTGAGCTTCTTCTAGCTAGATCCCTTTTATATTTGAGTTTTGGGGCCATCTTGGGCAATTGGTGTTGCATTTCGGGTGATGAACCAAGATCTGAAGTTGCAACTTCAGATCTAGGCTCATCTTGGTTCTTATCATCATAAAGTCTTGGTCTTTAGCATGTTGGTGAAGCTCTTTGGCCTAGAACCTCTTCTTTAGCTTGATTTAGGTCATTAGCACTTTACATGCACGTAAATTTTGCAACTTTACGTGATAAACATGCCTTGGGGGACTGGATCTACAATATGGAGCCTTAGCATGTCTTAAAAAGCCTCTGTATGGATGAAGTACTGAATGGACTCGATGAGTATCAGGACAACTCGACGAGTCCAATGAAGATAGTTGTAGGCTCGACGAGTCGGATGAACGACTCGGCGAGTCTGATGAAGATTGCCTTGGGCTCGGCGAGTCAGTCAAGTAACTCGACGTGTCGGCTAGGGTTTTCCCAACCTTTGGACATATATAAACCCAATGAGTTGTATAAGGAAACTCGGCGAGTTGGCCAAGGGGTTTTCGGCCACTGACACTAGGAACTCGACGAGTCGCTCATGTGACTCGGCGAGTTGGCGAGTAATGCAAGGCACTCGGCGAGTGGCTGGTTGTACTCGACGAGTTGAGGTCAACATGGACTGTTGACTTTGGCAATTAACTTTGAATTTGACCACAGGTTGACTATTGGACTTCTGAGGGTATTTTGGTAAATTGGATTTTGGTAGCAAAGGGGCATTAGTGAATGTAGGTGTTGGAGTTGGAGCAACATCTGGAAGATTTTGACACTACCTTCCGAGTTACTTGCGAGGTGAGTTATCCTCACTATATCAACAGGGTCTAAGGCACCAAGGCCGGCCCTTTCTCAGATCGTATACTCGTTTGTTTGATATGTTTATTGATCTGCTAGATCTGCATCCTGGTAGTTAGGATAGTATTATGTTAGCGATCTGGTTTAGGTCGGTATCCTGGTATATAGGATGATGCTATGTTAGTGACCGGTTAGGTTGGTATCCTGGTTAGGATGTTGCTATCCTATATGATCTGCTAGATCGGTTTTTTGTCTATGGAGTGTGATGTGATTATATGTTATATGTGCACATGATTGTTTGGTTAGTATGGGGGTTGGGTTGAGGTGGGTCCTGCTTCGTGCTGTAGGCCAACATACCTAGGGCGGACCGGATAGACTGCAGGCCCAGGAGGGCACCTAGTCAGGCCGAAGGCCCGACGAGCAGTGCGGATAGGCTGAAGGCCCTGAGAGGACAGTCCAGACGTTCCAAGGCTCGGAGAGTGGGCCAGATAGACTGAAGGCCCGACGCGGGCGGTCTAGTCATACTGTAGACTCAGAGAGTGGACCAGGTGGACTGTAGGCCCGGTGCGGGCGGACCAGTCACACTGTAGACTCGTGATGCGTGGCTGTTCTGCTAATTATATGTTATATGATATGGTTATCTATATGGCATTGGTATTTTGGGGGTAACTCACTAAGCTTTCAGGCTTATAGTTTTAGTTTATCGTTTCAGGTTCAGTGGATGGCCGCGGGAAGGCGAAGGCGTGACCGTACACTTCATTGATTGATGATTATGATTTCTGGGAACTCTGATGTTTAAACTATTTTGAAAACAAATTATAATAATTGAATGGTTTTAAATGATTTAAAAAGTTTTAAATTGGCTCGAATTTTATCGATGTTACACCCAAGTGACATCTTAGACGCGTTCTAGGACGTCCTTCATTTTTGGTACCCCTATTGGTGATGAAAACGGTAGAATCAGTAAAAATGAAAAAATGAAAGTTGTAGTAACTTTTGTCTAGTTCCTAAAACTTCTTCAATCAGATTAATCGAAGCTCTAAATCTTGAGATATGATCAAAACATTGAAGAGTGGTCAAATTTCTCAACAACATTTTTCTTCATTGCTTTAGTAATTCGTCTCCCATGCTTGTTAGCTTCCTTTTGCTCGTTTTTCATGCGGGTTCTACCCAATTTAGCACTCAGTAGTTGCCTGAACATAATGTTCAACATTTGATTAAAGTAGTGTCATTCTTCGGAAATCATACATCAATTCAACATATTTATCACAATTTAGTACATTATAAAATAGACTTATCAAACCTCCCCAACATTATTCCAAACTCGTCCCGAGATTGGCCTAAAATAGTCATTATAGTCTTACTCTCTTATCCTATGAAAAACTCAATGGAATCATGAATTTCGTACACATTATCAAAACATATTCACTAAGCACAATATATTGATTTTGGGGATTATTAGTTGTTTATCTAGACTTTTAAACTCAAAATACATGTTATGCTTATTTTACTTTTTTTTGAAACCCTCCGCTTTTTGAACCCTTTCCAATAACCAACCTCATGAGTAATCAGTTGAACTCATTGCCAAAGTCTCGTTTTCAAGGTTCACTAACATAGTTAGTGCGGTCGGTAACACTTAATGGATCAACCCATACACTCCCACTCTCGAGGGATCACATATTGTTTCACAAATTGTTTTCAATTTGAACTTTTCTTCATATTTATCTTGATTGTTCATTCTCCAAGTTCCTGATGGCTTCATCGGATTTGATCATCTTTGTATTTGACTTGAGGTTGAATATATATACTTGGAAGTTCTTCAATGTCTTCTGATGCTTTTTGGTTGTGTGAAAACAATAATAGTCCCCTCCCAACCCCAAAGGCACAAGAGTAAGTAAGACCAAGTACTCAAAGCATGATGGCACATATTGTTCGTTTGGGTCCTCAATTGAAATTTAGTAGGCTCGAGCCAAAAATCTTTATTTTTCAAACTTGGTTATGTCACATAACAATTTTTAAATAAATATAAATATTTCCAAACCGGTTGAGCAACCCACAAATCAATATTAATTAGATATTATGACTCGATGTACGAAACTCCTATCATTTTCCGTCTTGATGAGTTACATTCAAGATATAGAGAAGCTACTAACTCATCACAAATTTCATGGTGACCAACTTCAGGATAAGATAATTAAGGATAGAGTTTAAGATAGCAGTACATTCATCCTAAGTTGATTATCCGAAAAATTCATCAAAGTTAATGTAAAAGAAATTAAAAATATGGAGGACGACAGACCTGATGATACTGATAGTAGAGGTGGTTTTTTTCCATAAAACTTCACTTGTTGGAGGTATTTGCGTAATGTTTCGTTATGCCCAAATAAGCATCGAATAATTATGATTTTTTTTATAAAAAAATCACTTTTTCTTCAATCCTCCATCTTTTTCCTGTGTCCACCCCTCCCCAACTTTAAGTCTTGAATCGTCCTCGGTGCATCAAAAGATAAATTCCTAAAATAAAAAAACCAACTAGAAGCATACAAATCAAATCAAATAAAAATAAACTACACTAACTAGCCCTCAATTTTGTCAGGGTCCACGATTGCACTTGGCACTTGCAACAATCCTTTTAAACCCCTATGTTACCCCTAGTGGACGATTGAAGTCTCGTGAGAGTTTGCAGTGAACACATCCACAATGTTCCAAAATTGCCAAGTTTAATGTCATTAGTGGGACATGTTACCTTAACTAATGTCTATGGAGGATCATATGTTAGTTGACTTCCTTGAAGGTCAGTCATGAGGTCGCTCACCTTACTTTGAAGAACCGGATCATGTGGCAAGCCTTTTTTGGCCTTGTGTAAATCAACTATTTTGCATTTAATCCTTCCAAGATGATGCTTAAACCTTGTTTTGAAGAGCCGTGCATCTTTCTATCTAGTAAACTTCTTTAATCGATACTTGATATCATGTAACACTTTCATTTTTGATTTTTGAGAGTGTGTGTAATCATGCTTCTTATTCCCTAATCTTCTTTTCTTGTGTTGACTCATGCAATCATCTAGTGCTTTTGACCTATTACATGATAAAATTTTCTCCAAATTGTGGGTGGTGCCATAGAGCATATTTGCGGTATGCTCATGTACATAATCATGTATAGTATTGATTACAAACATGTCACCACTGGTTAGAGGATCATTAGTAGGTCCAAACAAAAGAAAGATTAATTTATGGTTTCCACATGTCACATTTATCGCACCTTCTCGACAACTTATATGGGCATATATAGTTGCCAAGAGGGGACGATCAATGACGACATTTGGTTGTTTGTATGTGTTTAGTCTTTTAGAATCCATCATATCAAGAAGTTGTGGTTCAGGTTTTTTAAAAGTTGGTGGGTGAGGGGTGATACTAGCCTCCACGGACCCCTACCCAACTTTGGATGCTTCTAAAAGATGAAACTCTTCATTATAATTTTCTAATCCAATTACAGTTTCTTTGCTTTCATACATCATCTCAATATATTTATTATCCAAAGAAACATAATCCTCCACCACAACCTTAAGTTTGGATGGTGTAGGTTTATGCACTTTGTTATCATACAATTGATCAATACATAGAAAAGTTACCTCATTTGGTTGTGTAGTGTCTGAAATATTATTTGATGATTATTGATTTAGTTGCTCCTTTATTTCTTTCAGTTGATCTTCAACATCCGAAATAGATTCGGAGTTGTCTTCCTCCTTGTTGAAGGTTTCATTCAACATGTCCAACATTTGATCCAACTTCTTGCTAAATGAATATTTTTCTAATTCTTGTTCGTCCGATAAATAATATGGTTCATGGTATTGGTTTTGAGTCGATTACTCAGTCCACCAACAATCATCATCATATGGATCATTGTATGGATAATCATTATATGACTCATTGTATGGATCATTATTGTATTGATATTGACCCGGATTTCCATTCCCCCACCACATATTTTGGTTAATATAAATGTATTCCTCCATTCACGATAGTCCCTACTCAAAAACAGTAAAATTGTGAAGATTTTAAACGAAAAATAAAACAAAATAAATAAAACTTAACGACTACTTCAACACAATAGTTTCAGCGCATAATCTCCCCGACAACGACACCAAATTTTTATCGAGGTCATTGTCTCAGTAAAAAACAAACCAACTAACCAAAGTAGATAGGGTAAGTTGGGTCGAATCCACAAGGAGTTCGTGGTTAAAGTTTGGGTCAAAATCATCAACAAAAAATGTATTCCTATCAATTGTCACGAAAAGGATTTAAACAGAGATCAAATAAAAAGCTTGGAAATTTATTAATTAAGACGAAAATCTCAATGAGAAAACTAGAGTACTCCTGGTTCAGTTATGGACAATTTAGATTCACACACTTTCTTCCCTAGAATCTTATTCAATTACTTCGATGCAATTGGGGTTTATTAACTTGTAACACATAATTTTGGGCACACGATATCTTCATTCAACTAGTTGTCTTACTCCCTATGTCTAAATGGATTATGAATAGTTAGTGAATTAGCAATAAAGTGTCTTACAACTACCTATTACCATATTACGTTTCAATATCATTAGTTGGAATAATATATGTTGATTCAATCACTTGTCTTTATTCCTAAACTAATTGAAGTTGGCACAAATGATGAATTGACAATAAACTATTTTAATTATGGCATCAAAAAATTCATACAACCCAATTTCAATTATCATTACCAAAGATCATCACATGAAGCAGAAAACAACAATTGAAATTAACTAGAATCAAGTAAATATCAAGTGTGTTTATCCAAAAGTCCTAAACATCCCCGGAAGTAACCCTAATGGTTTAGCCTTCCATAGAGTTCATAAAACAAACAACTTGAATGAAATGAATAAAATGCATAATAAAATCCAATAACAAACTTGAAATCATGAAAAAATTATAACCTAACGATTATGAAAGTTTGAAACAATAAAACCTTGAGGGACAAGTAAGGAAATTCATAAGTTGTAGTAATGATGATGAACATCCTTGGTTGAACAATCATCTAATGTTGAATCCTTGTGAAATTGATGATTTCTTGTCTTGAAATCGGATTGGAGTGATCAAAAACGTGTTTGGAGAAGGTTTGAATGTGTTTGGAATCCTCCAAAACTAGGAAAAATCGCAGGGGAGATGTTCCTCATCGATTAGGGTTAAATCTTCTTTAAATAGGTGTTGAAAAACTTATTTTTGATCAATTTTCGGCACAGGCGTCCCAGTTGGTGTCTTATACATTGTGTAGGACATCTAGGCGTCCTTCGAGACATTTTACATGTCTTCTGTCGTCCTTGATGTGCACTTGAAAATGGCCTAAAACGAGTAGGCGTCCTAAGGGACGTCTTAGACGCGTTCTAGGACGTCCTTCATCTTTGGTGCCCCTTTTGGTGATGAAAATGATAAAATCAGTCAAAACGCAAAACATGAAAGTTATAGTAAATTTTTTTCTAGTTTCTAAAACTTCTTTAATCAAATCAATCGGAGCTCTAGATCTTGTGATATGATAAAAACACTGAAAAGTGGTCAAATTTCTCAACACCATTTTTCTTCATCTTCTCCCATGCTGGTTAGCTTCTTTTTGCTCCTTTTTCTTACGGGTTCCACCCAATTTATCACTAAGTAGTTGCCTGCATATAATGTTCAACATTTTGTTAAAGTAGTGCCATTCTTGGCCAATCATACATCAATTCAACATATTTATGACAATTTAATACATTATAAAATAGACTTATCAATAACACATGCCCGTATCATATCCTCCAAGGTCAGAATAGTCCGCTCACTCTATCTGTCAGTCTACAGGTGAAAAGGTGTGGTGAAGTGCAGACGAGTACCCAAATCCTCGTGGAATTTCTTCCAGAATCTGGAAGTAAACCGGACATCCCTGTCTGAAACCACTGAAACTGGCACCCCATGTCGTGCCATAACCTCCCTGATCTAGATGTCGGCCATCTTCTCTGCCGAAATGCTCTCCTGGGTCGAAATGAAATGCGCACTCTTGGTCAATCAATCCATGATGACCCATAACGAATCCACTCCACACAAGGTCTGCGGCAATTACGTGATGAAATCCATGGTAATATCTTCCCATTTCCAGACATGAATATCTAACAGCTCCATCTTGTCGTGAAGTTAATGATGCTCGACCTTGACTTTGCTGCAAGTGAGGTACCTCTCCACATACCAAGATACATTCTACTTCAAAAATGACCACCAATAATAGGTACGGACATCTTTATATATCTTTGTTGCTCCGGGATGAATAGAGAATCTCGACTTGTGCACCTCTTCCATCAAAACCTATCGTGCACCAACTCGATAAGGAACCCACACCCTCCAATGAAGAGTCGATAACCATTGACTATCATAATCAAAGAAATCCACCTGACCCACAATGCACTCACTCTTTCGATGCTCTTCCTTTATAGCCTTAGCCCGAGAATCTCGGATCTGCTCCAACAGTGGAGTAATCAATGTCATCCTCGAACACATATCCCTGATCGGAGCAGCGATCATCATGCTGCTGAAAGCATCGGTCACCAATTGGCCTTCCCCCAGATGGTAAAGGATCTCACAATCATATTCCTTCACCACATCCAACCACCTACGCTGCCTCATGTTCAAATTTGGCTGATCCATCAAATAACTCAAGCTCTTGTGATTCGTTTAGATAGTACAACGGACCTCGTAGAGGTAATGCCGCCATATCTTGTGTAACGGCCCAAAAATCAAGGGTAAAAATTTCATTTTTT
Organism: Lactuca serriola; assembly: GCF_051521515.1. Lineage (NCBI taxonomy): Eukaryota > Viridiplantae > Streptophyta > Magnoliopsida > Asterales > Asteraceae > Lactuca > Lactuca serriola. Next base: position 309,802,988 of record NC_136412.1, on the reverse strand, counting down.
ATATAGACAAAACATAGATATCATTTATGCCAACATCCGAACCATTGTTAATTAAAACATTTGTCAGAGTTTATCCCAAAATCATTCATTGCGAAAATCATAAGTGTGTGCACTGTGATCAACCCGAACCCTCCTTTTTCCAAATCAATGATACCTGAAACCAAAACTGTAAAACGTAAATGCAAATCTTAGTGAGTCCCCCAGAGCATAGCCCACACACAATCCACATAACACATATAAAATATCATATTAGCTATGCATGCTATCTCTACCACATTTCGCATATCAATTAGCTGTAACAGCTACCTCTACCACATAGTACATATCACTTAGCTATAAAAGCTACCTCTACCACATATCACATATCAATCAGCTATAAAGCTATCTCTACCATTATCCATAAAGGGTATCTCTACCATCAGCCACAAAGGCTATCTCTACCATTAGTCATGAAGACTGTCTCTACCATTAGCTACAAAGGCTATCTCTACTATCAGCCATAAAGGCTGTCTCAACCACATAACACTGCATAGAAATTCCACAAACCTCTACACAACAAATATTAAAGCATTTGCAATTGATCCAATACCCGAAGCGTATGAGACACGATGCATAATGTTTTATTTGCTATGTTCTCAAAAATCGAATTGTGAAGAGGAATGCTGTAATCATAATCAAAATTTTAAGAACACACTATGTACCTTTGACTAAATTTATTAACATTTCTCAACCTAAGCCTTTAGATTTGAAATGAAGCATAATATTCTCTCCCTTAATTATAGCAAAACAACTTTACAACCCTTAATACTTTGCAAGGTATAACTCTTGTTTTCTATAATTAATATTGCCAACTTGCAATACGTGCCTTAATAATCATACAATCATAACATTTATGCTCCCACTATCATGATGATTATTATAAAACATAGAACTTATGCTCCCACTAGCTTCGACATGTATTCATAAACATCTTAACTTTCAGAAAAACAATGATTATTGAATTTCTTAAGTTCATGTTTCTAATACTTAGTGCTTTGATAATCTTTTATCAAGGCTTGTTGAACTTATACACCTTTGCCTTCGATAGTTCATATGTGTGTCTAAACACTTAAGACTAATTGCCAAACCTCACAATTCAAATTATGGAAAGGGATACCGTAACCATAATCGAATTCGAGAATGCAATTTTACAATCACTATCTTCTTAAAATCTTTCTTAGTGAAAGCATTTCCTCACAATCATTTTCATGAAGGAGGAAATCTTATGACACTTAGATTTAACGGTGTATTTGTTCCTATCCATGTGAATTTGTCAAAACCAAAGTTTACGACAAATTCAAACTCATATGGATCAAACTTTCTTGATCTCGATTTCTTGCCTTTATGGTAGCACAGCTGCCCACCATGTCTTCCAAGTAGTTAAGCAGCTCACTTTTTCTTATCAATGTACTTTCCATTGATCAAGGTCCTTGCCTTTTACGCATTCAAATGAGAACTCATAGAACTCATAAGCATAATTAACTCAATTGGAACGGCATAGAAACAAAATGATGTCAACATGATAGGTCGTAAACCTCAACTCGTGTGCTAGTGATGATTGATAAGGTCTATTTGATTTGTTCTTGAAACTTTTGAAGACCATTAAGACTCCCACTGACTCCTTGACATATAGGATCCTTTTTCCAATAAACATTTCTTGACAAACAAATATTCAAGAGTTAGTGTAGCTTTTATCAAGACTCTTCATAAATTGGTTCTAGTTGGTCTTTGTCTTATCCAAGACATCACAACTTTCCACATTTGATGAATGTTATAAACCTTTAATACTTTTCACTCATTGTCAGAATCTTAACTTTAAGACTTGTCATTGGAACGAAGTATGATAGACTTCTTGATTTAACCATTTCTTCAATCCTTGATTCCTCTTCTTAAACATACAATTGTGCTAAGATTTACTTAGAGGATCAATTGAGATATGGTTCTTAATCATTAAGACCCATCATAAAGCATAAAAGGTACTCTCCCTTGTTCTTAGAATGGAGAAACTTTTATCTTTCTACGTACTTGATTCTTCTTATTCGTTCTACTATTGATTTAAACCTTTTTTCAATCAATCTAGAATTACACTTAATCTTGTAAGTATAATCACATTTACTAAACCTTTAGTAAATCATGACGAATATCTTTGTTACTCTTGATCAACACGCAACTTTGTGTGCCCGATCTCCTAGTCCTTCACTTGACACTTTGTCATTGAATTAGTCTAATTTCCAAATATGAAATTTCTCATTCATCATGCAACCAAGTTGCGTGATTCTAAATTTCTGTCCAATTGAAACTTGGGCGATGAGAAACTTTCCCTATTTGGTAAATTCTCGACTTTCCATAAATAAGAACCAAATCCATTATAGAAACATTCAAACATCAATTTTTCATACACGCCATTGCAAGGATAAATAAATAATATAAAATCAAAATTTATTTTATTGCGGAAAAATTTTGTCCTTACAATGCAATTTATTGAAAAACTATGCTAACACATCTTTCTTAGCAATCTAATTCTAACTCTAAGTAGTAGCTCAAGAATCTAATCTTCGAGAAATGCGGTCGAAATCCATTCCTTCGTGGTTAGATTCTGCTCACTTCTTCCCTTAAGCTTCCTTTCTTTTCTTCGATCCTACAAAACATCAATTATAATCTTATCACATTATGTATTAACAATCTAGAATAGAAGCTTAAAAGAGTTAGTTAATGGATTTTACCTATATTAGAGCCATACGTTTCGACTCTCCCATCTCCTAGATCTCTTAGGTAAATGGGGCAGCTTCGTCTCCAATGCCCTTTCTCTTGGCAATAAAAGCAAATTGACTCTTTTGGAACATGACATGGAACTACTTCAGACATTGCCTTTCTCTTATGATCAAACTTTTCGATCATAGCATGTCTTTCGTTGCCATTGTCTATATCCATAGAGGTCTTGAAGGCAGATTCACTAATCAACTTTGCTTTTCCATTGCGCCAAAACATTTCTGATTTAGCAGCAATAAGCATATAGGTGAGATCTATAAGGGTCACGTCGCGGTTCATCATATAGTACTCTCTTACAAACTCACTATATGAGTTAGGAAGTGACTGAAGAACCCAATCAACAGCCATTTCCTCACAGACAACGGATCCCAACATTCTTAACCTATCAATGTGTGACTTCATCCCTAGGACGTGTGCACACACCGACTTTCCTTCTTTATGTTTACTTGCCAAAAGGGCTTGAGTGATCTTGAACTTTTCAAGCCTTTGAACTTGTGGGTTAGGGAGAATAATTGGAGGAGGTGGAGGAAGTGAAGCATGATTTCTTGTTCTTCGATCGAATCGTGGAATATCATCTTCATGTGGAAGGCTTGTTCCACGGGATTTGGGAAAACCATAGTTGTCGAACTCTGACATCTACAAAAATGGGAGAAAACGAATTCAAGTTAGTTGATAGATTGTGTCCTTAGTAAATCACCCAAATGAAATACTAAGGCTAGGACCCAACACAATATTCTACAACTCGGGAGAGGGATGCCGTAACCCTAATTGCAAGATATTTGAAGGTAAGTGAATGACAATTCACTAATTTCCACCACGAAAAAGAATTTAAGTTTTAAATCTATGAAAATTCCTAGATCCTTTGAGATTCATTGAACTTTCAATGGCATGTTTAAATCTCGATATGCCCCTCTTGTTTGTGACTGGGATGCCGAGGATCACAAAGCGGGTGTGAATAACCATGCAAACTTACATGGTGCCCTCACATGTTACAGTCACCTATTCGATGTGCCGGTAAACCACACATGCTCCACCGAACTATGACAAACATTGAGTCACCCTTTGCTACCTTTGCTTAGAACCATTTAGTGTGCCGGTAAACCACACATGCTCCACTAACGTCTTCACAAGGGCACAAAGTGTAATTTCATGGAATTGCATCAATTCACTTTTTCCTAAGTAACTAAGATTGGGAATTTTATGAAAACATTTAGTTACTTTAGTAATTCATTATACTTATAATGGAAGGTTTTGTCCCATCCTAGCCGTTCGACTAACGACCCTCCACCAGTCAAGAGTGCGGTGGGTAAGAGTGGATACCCATTCAATCGCCATTTTATAGGCAATTTCCTTAAACACCCCCTATAGACTAGCTTCGTGAATGAGGCCTACTAACGGTAAGACTGACTTTTACTCATACATATATATAGTGTTAGACTTTTAATGTTATATATAGTATAGGGTGTATTTTACACTTTTAAAATATTAGGTGGTCAAATTTAACAATTATACTTTTAATTCAATTAAATTTTAAACCAAAAACTTTATGGATTTATTAAACCTCTTTTAATTATACACCTTAATTAATTAATAAAACCATAAGGGTGTGATTTGAACTTTTTCAAAACTATAATAAGGTTTTAGAATTTAACATTCCTAATTAAACTTTTAATCAACTTTTAAATTCCAAAACTTAAGGGCAAGTTTTGAAACATTTCAAAATATTAGGGTTTAGAATTTAAATATACATCAAAATTAAACAATTAATCAAAATTTAAATTCCAAAACTTGAGGGCAAGTTTTGAAACTTTTCAAAACAATTTAGTTTTAATCTTTCTTAAAAAAAATCGAATTTATGACATTTAAATTAAAAAAAAATTAAATATTAAAACTCTTGATTTAATAATTATCTTGAATTAGACTGTTAATTTAATTATTAAATCATAAGGGATTATCTAAATCATGAGGATAATTACCATTTATACATTTAAGATATACTAATCCCTTAATTATCTCTATAGATTTCGAAGATAAGGATAGGATCATGCAAAATCTATAATTACCATACTTAACAATTAGAGGATAATTACAAGATATGGGATAATCCAAATCCCTAAAATTTAGGATCTTATCTTGGGGAGGAGGCTAATTTCGAAAATCAAGGGATTAAAACAAACCCTAGATTTCGAAATTTAAGGTTTTAAGGAAAGGATTTGAAGATCTTATTCAAACTCTTGCAAATTAGGGTTTGCAAACCCTAATCTCGAAAATCCTAGCCACCTAGGGTTTATTGGCCATAAACCCTAATATGTCAAGTTCATACAATTGAATAAACTAATTGAAAACAAGTTAACCAAAGTATCTGATACCACTGATGGGTTTTATACTAACAATCCTATGTGTACATGCAACCCTAGCATTGGATCTATGTTTTCACTATTAGATACACAACATTATGAACACATAAAGAAACCCTAATTCTAGCATATAAGTAATCATATTAACATAAGAATAGGTTTATAATATTACCTTGATTGTTATGTAGCAATAACAATCCCAAATCTCCTTGTATTGACTTTGGAAGGCTTAGAGTCACAAGTGTCACTCCTCTAATGGTTCACAAACACCAAGAGCAAATGGAAAAGCAAGAGAGAGAGGGAAGAGGTATAAAATTCGTTTCTAGGAACCCTAGACAAGGCATGGACGAATTCTTATGGCCTTAGGGTTATTTATATAGGTGTAGAGATTAGGTTTCAGTCCTTATCCTTATCTAGTTGCTTGCCCACCAAGCAACCATAAGATAAACCTTGAAAACCCTTATCTTTTATCCTTTGGACGATTTCAAGGATCCTTATCTCCTTGAATTCGTTCAACCCATATTTATTATAACCATTACCATATTTTGTAACTATCACATAATTACAATTCAGCCCCTCTAGTTTAATTAATTACATTTGATCACAAAATTAATTCTTAATTAATTATTGACCAATATTAATTAAACAAATATGATTTCTCCTTTAATATATTATTCTTATAACATATTAATAAATCATAATAACCTCTCTGTCTCTAGTTATCTCTCCAATCAAGTTGCTTTGGTGAAGGCAACCCAAAAGGACCATGCACCATCGGGTCAAGTACATACCAAAATAGTTATGGACTTAGACACTAATCCAACAAAAATGGGTCGGCCTTGGTGCCTTATACCCAATGGTATGGTGAGAGGACTCACCTATCGAATGTTGAACTAATAAGCTGAATTCAGATATGTCCCACACGCTGCTCCTTCTCAACTGCTCATAATTATCAGGTGATTAACTTGACACAATCCCATAAATACCCTCAGGTCAACCCTGGACTGTTGGGCTGAAAAGAGTTTTGATGTTGCGTCTTTTGGGCTCGTTAGATTAGCCTTTTATTCTCCGGTTTGGGCCTGTCCAACCGAGAGCCTTTTTATGTATAGTATTTAAGTTAATGCTTGCATGCATATTAGGAAAAGATTCGAGAGATTATCGACATAGCGATTTATCAAGAGTACAATTTTTTCCAGTAATCGTTCTTGTAATCTTCCAATCATTTACAGTTGATGTTCTTAATCGAGCTCTTCTAAGGATTTTATTTAATCATTCGACACGTTTGATTCAAGCTGTTTGTTCTTATTATTGCGTTTTTACTGTTTTAAATTCATATACTTGTTCAAGATCTAATCGATCTTCTTAGATTAAAAGTTGTTTTAATCCCATCAATTGGTATCAGAGCAGGAGGCTGTGTAATCGATACACATCTTTTCTGTGAAAAAGATTTCCATTAGGGTTTTCCGCAATCATCGATATTTATTGAGCCGTCATCTTAATTGACGTATCTTAGTATTTATTGTTTTGCCCTAATCTGCTTTATTACAAGTCTGATCTTTGAACAGGTTATTACGATCATAATGGACGCGACGCAATCAAACCCTATTAATATTTCCAATAGCATCGGTTCGACAACAAAGATTCCAATCTTATACACCCATGACTATGAAGTATGGGCGCATCATTTTGAAGATTACGTGATTGAATCGGAGGACAATGGTTTTCTCATATGGGAAGCCATCATCAATGGACCATTTTCTCATTCTGCTACATCCAGAATCATTAAGACGCAAAAAGAGTATAACGATCTGCTTAAGGACGTGACGAATATTGCGCAAGATGAAAAAGATAAATTTCAGTGCAATATTAAGGCACTAAGGTTGATCAGATTCGCCCTTCAGTCCGATACATTCAGACTGGTCAGCTCATGCACTACGGCGAAGGAAGTGTGGGATAGACTTCGCGAACTGTATTCCACAGACGAAGATCTTGAACATTCCATCCAAACCTTGCTTCTATCTGAATTTGGTGAATTCAGGCAAGGGGCCGAAGAAACTGTGACCCAGACGTTTGATCGCTTCAATCATCTTCTCAGCAAGATGATCAAACACGACATTGAAAGGAAGCTCATCGAACAAAAGGTTACTTTCTTGAACGGACTGCGATCTGAATGGAGAACAGTTGTTTCCACAGTCAAAGCCCATGAACAGCTTAAATCATATTCTTTGGCGAAACTGGTGGGTATTCTAAAGTCCCAAGAAAAGATTGTGGTTCAAGAGAAGAATGTTGTCTCCAGTCTTGGTTCGTTGGCCCTCCTATCTAAAAGTAATGCTGTGGTGGAGGATGAAGAGCTCAACTTGGAAGAATATGACCTTTCAACTGAGGATTATGCCATGATGGTATCCAATCCTAAGAGGTTCATAAAGGATTCTCCAACAACAAAAACCGAAACTGGCAGGGGAGTTACAACTCTGAAAAGGCGAACAATGAACCGAAGGCTGAGGAGCCCAAGAAGGAACCGAAGGCAGATGGCGATTCCGGAGTAAGCTGCTTCTACTGTGGTGGCAAGAACCACTATGCTAAGGACTGTGTTCTTAAGAAGATGGCTGAAAAGGACGATGGAAAGGATGAGGAAGCCGTGCTGCAGAAGAGATTGGATGAGTTGAGAAATAAAAAGTCTACCGCTAACCCTTCTATTAATGCTCTTATTGTGCAGGGTTTGGTTAATGACGATGAGTTCGGTAGCACCGAAGTTTGGTCTACTGACTCAGAAGACGAAGAAGTGAGGAAGCCTACTCATGGAAAGGCTTATATGGCTAAGGAGGAAAGCAGTGGTGGAAAATGCTTCATGGTGTCTGGCGTATCTCAGATGAGGGGATACAATACCGATGGAGGAAGCAATGGACCGAAGGTGCAGGAAGATATGTGCTTTACGGCCAAACCACTCAGCCAACAGTTCAATGAGCTTGATGAACTAATAAAGAAGGTACAATCTGCTTTTATTTCATCTAAAGTACCATCATCCTCATATGAGAAAGAACTAAAAATCGTTAACACAAGAATTTCTCATTTAGATAGTAGCTTAACTCAAACTCGAGTCACCAATTCTAACCTGACTGATCAATTAAGCAGGGTGGCGTCGAAGAGTGAGGAGCGGCGAATGTGGATTGAGTTAAAAGAGTCGGAATTAATTAAAGTTAAAGACGAAAACATTTATTTGCAGAGAGACAATTTGAAATTGTTAAAACAACGAAATGTTTTTTGTTTAATAGCTAAACGTTTATATTCCAATATTACTCAACTTCACTTGGACTGTGAGATAGGCCAAAAGATCCATCGTATGATTTTGCCCTTCCTAGAATTTAAGGAGGATGAAATCGATGCTGAAGCTTACAATTGTGAGAGTGTGATATCGTCTGATGATGTCAACCCAACTTATAAAATTGGACTGGACAAAATTGAGTCCTTCATTAAATCCAAAGACCACAAGGTCATGCTCAAAAATCTTTTGGATGAAAATGACAGACTTAAACTGAGAACCGAAACCATACAAAAGTTTGACTCTCTAAACGCCAAAGTGAGCTCAGAAAATAAAATCGATGTTGAAAATGCATCTGAGCTTAACGAGGACGAAAACATGAGTGAAATTTCTGTAGAGGATACGGTTGACTGCTCAGAATTTGTTAAAAGCGAAACTGAAAACAACAAAAATCTTATTTCTGAAAATTCTGTGGAATTCGCTAGATTGTCCCAACAAAAGTCCCCGAAATTAGTAGAAAAAGTTGTTGTGTATCAAAAGGTCAGGACCACTCCAAATCAGGTATACAAGGTAACTGGAGTAACCGAACATCAAACAGCAGAACTCACGGCTATTGTTAACGAAGACAATGCTGATGGCTGTGATGAGTTCTTCTGGGAATCTCCTATTGATAATGGAAACGAAACCGTTGGTCTTTCTGAAAGAACCTCCTGGATGAAGAAAGGGAGGTACATACCTGAACCCTTGAACAAGCCTGATAATTTCAGTGAACCAAGTACAAGTGGTACAAAAGATATTCCTCAAGAGGTTGATAGTTCAGCAAAAGAAGACATTCCTTCATCAGATACTCCTTCCACTTCCTCAGGGCAAACTGAATCTTCTTCAGATATTCCCTCTGCTCCCTCGGCTCAAAGAAAAGCTCCTGAAGTTCAAAAGGAACCAACCAAGGTGACATCAAAAACGAAAGCGAACGTTCATCATCAACCTAAGCTGATGAGGGATAAAAAGATAGAAAGGAACCTAAGATACAGAAAAAACCTTTCTGAAAGGAAACAATTCTGGCACTCACAGAATGCATACTATTCACACAAAGACAAGAATCTGAAGTATGAAAACAACAACCGAAAGCCAAGGTTCGGTTCGCAAGAAGATACCAACCGAAAGTCAAGGTTCGGTTCGCAAGAAGATACCAACCGAAAGCTAAGGTTCGGTTCACAAGAAAACACCAACCGAAAGCCAAGGTTCGGTTCTGAAAAGGACTTCGACCAAAACCGAAGGTTCGGTTCCAAGAACAACTCCAACCGAATGCAGAGGTTCGGTTCTGAAGTCAAAAGAGAACAAGACTCGAAGGTCCGCCCCTCTAATGATCAAAAGCAAAAGGGTCACCTAAAGTCATCAGCCAGGAAGTCCTCCCCATCCAACTTCTCTCGTTCTAATTCTTCTCGTTCTTCTACTTCCACTCATTCATCTCCATCTAGTTCCAAAACTAATCCCGCTTGCCCTCAAAAATCTCATTCTTCAGCTGAACAGAAGGGAAAGCAAAAGGTCAATGAATCCAAACCTGAGTTCAAAGCGAACAAACCCAATCTTAACAAAATAAAAGTCTACACCATTAAAAGGAAAGATGAAACAACTCTAATTAAAAGAACATATCTAGTTGACATCTCTCTTACTGTTCCCGTTCCCATGAAAATCTCACATGGACCCAAGAAACTTTGGGTTCCTAAATCTGCTTAATTTTTGCAGGTTATAAGTGACGAGCAGTTTGACGAAGAATGGTACATCGACAGTGGCTGCTCACGTCACATGACAGGGAGGAAAGAGGAGCTCAGGGAATACAGATCTCTTGCAAATGGTGGCAACGTTAAGTTTGGAAATAATTCTTTCGGCACCATAAAGGGATATGGGATGATAACGAATGGTGATTTTACCATAAGGAAGGTGGCCTATGTGGAAGGACTTCAACACAACCTCATCAGTGTATCTCAGCTTGTCGGAGGTACAGGTCTCAAAGTTTCATTTGATGATGAAGGTTCTGAAATCATAGAGAAAAAGACAAAGAAAGTGATTCTGAAGTCAGAGCGAAAGGGTGAAATGTTTCCTCTGAACATGAAACCCATCAAAGGAAACCCAGCCATATGTCTGCTATCAAAAGCTCAATCCGACGAAAGCTGGTTGTGGCACAGAAGACTCTCTCATCTCAATTTCAAAGATATCAACCGACTTGTCACTGGAGGTCACGTTAGGGGTCTTCCATTGCTCAAGTTTGACAGAGAGCATTTATGTGCTGCATGCGAAATGGGAAAGCAGAGTCGTCAAAGTCACCCATCCGTAATTAACACAAAAGTTGTTGAACCACTCGAATTGCTTCATATCGATTTGTGTGGTCCTTCATCTATTGAAAGCATCGGTGGTAGCAAGTACATTCTTGTTATCGTTGATGACTTCTCTCGATTTACATGGGTGTTCTTTCTAAAGCTCAAATCTGAAGCGGCTCAAAAGCTGAAAGTGTTTATCAAGCAAATTGAAGTCCAGCTCAAGAAGGCCGTTCGAAACATCAGGAGCGACAATGGTCTCGAATTCAAGAACAGGGAGTTTGAAGAGTTTCTTGCAGAAAAGGGAATTAGTCATAATTTCTCAGCTCCCTACACACCACAGCAGAACGGGATAGTCGAAAGACGAAACCGATCTCTGTGTGAAGTTGCCCGAACTATGTTAAGTTTCGCTTCCTTACCTCTTTATTTTTGGGCTGACGCTATTTCTACTGCTTTTTATACACAAAACAGGTCCTATCTCAACAAGCGATTCACGCTCACACCATATGAGATATTAAACAACAGGAAGCCCAATGTGAAATTTTTCCACGTTTTTGGCTCAAGGTGTTTCATCTTTAACTCTAAAGAACACCGCAACAAGTTTGATGTCAAAGCCGACGAGGGAATTTTTCTGGGGTACTCTCTCACATCCAAGGCGTACAGGGTCCTAAACAAACGTTCAAGAAGGATTGAAGAGACATACTATGTGACCTTCGATGATAACTACGTCAAGAAGCTACAGGCCATAGATGACACTGCCATGGAAATATTTCCTCAAACTGGCCAAGTCACAGTCTCAATCGCCAATTTGTACGAGAAATTTCTGGAACTCTTTGACGAACCGGAAAAAGCTTCTCTCTCCGAAGCAGGTGCAGCTGACAACAAAATAGATCATATGAAGCAGATTGTCGAAGATGCTGCAAGAAGAATGCATGAAGGAGAATCGCCCATTGATGACTCTCCAACCAACAATGCTTCAGTCGAGGGGGAGCCAAGTTCTCATGTCGAGGGGGAGCAAAGCTCTACCACTTCACCCGAAGGTCCTTCACCAACCGAAGGTACCTCTCCAACCGAAGGTGCCCCTCCAAACGAAGGTGCTTCAATGCCTGAAAGTCCAGCACCGCAAGAAACCCCTGAACCTCATGTTTCTCAAGACTCATCAATTGAGGTGGAGCATGATGATATGACGCTTGATGACGATAGCCAATCTGAGCCCGAAGAGATGATCAATGCTGAACTAGATCCAACCTTCGACCCGAATTACACTCCTCTTACCAAATGGACCAGAGATCATCCTATCTCTCAAGTAGTTGGTGATGTATCTGATAAGGTCTTGACCCGATCTCAACTGAAGGCAAAACAGACATCTTTATTCTCAAAGGTAGAGTTTTGTATGTTTAATTCATTCGTATCAAAAGTTGAACCGAAGACAGTGAACACTGCCCTCGATCACTCTGATTGGGTTCAAGCAATGCAAGACGAACTGAACGAGTTTGAAAGGAACAAAGTCTGGCGCCTCATTCCAACTCCTCCAGATGCTTCGGTTGTTGGTCTTAAATGGGTTTTTAGAAACAAAATGGACAAGGAAGGTAATGTCATAAGGAACAAGGCTCGTCTGGTTGTCAAGGGATACTGTCAGGAGGAAGGGATAGATTACGAAGAGACGTTCGCTCCAGTAGCTAGGCTAGAATCGGCTAGAATATTTCTGGCCTATGCTGCTCACAAAAACTTTGAGGTCTTCCAAATGGACGTCAAGTGTGCATTTCTCAATGGAGAACTTGAAGAAACTATGTATGTGGAGCAACCTCCTGGGTTTGTGAACGAAAAGTATCCAAATCATTGCTATATTCTGGATAAAGCTGTGTACGGCCTCAAACAAGCTCCGAGAGCCTGGTATGAAACGCTTACAAAATTTTTAAAGATGTCCAAATTCAAACAAGGTTCGGTTGACCCAACCTTCTTTCGCAAAAAGGAAGGTAACCACCTTATGATAGTTCAAATTTATGTCGATGACATCATCTTTGCCTCTACGAATCCCAGCTTAACAGCTGAATTCAGAAAGTTGATGGAGACTAAGTTTGAAATGAGCTCAATGGGTCCTATTAACTTTTTCCTTGGTTTAAATATAAGACAGGGACCCGAAGGCATCTTTATCAATCAGGAAGCTTACACGAAGACTCTCCTAGCAAAGTTTGGCATGATGGGAGACTCAAAAGTCAAAGTCCCAATGGCATTCGGCACCAAGCTTACCCCTTCTCTAGACAAACCGGCTGTCCACATCACGCTCTATCGTCAAATGATAGGCTCACTGATGTATCTAACTGCTAGCAGGCCTGATATCATGTTTTCTGTATGTTATTGTGCTCGATTTCAGGCTAACCCACGCGAACCTCACATGCTGGCAGTGAAGAACATCCTACGCTATCTCAAGCGAACCGCCTCCTTAGGTCTATGGTATCCATCCAATTCAGGCTTCTTCGTTCAAGCCTATTCTGATGCTGACCTTGGAGGATGTGGACTCGACCGCAAAAGCACAACTGGTGGCTGTCAATTTCTTGATGGGAAGTTGGTCAGCTGGCAATCCAAGAAACAAACATGTGTGTCGTTGTCTACTGCTGAAGCGGAATACATTGCCGCTGCATCCTGCACATCACAAGTGATTTGGATCCAGAGTCAACTTCGAGACTATGGACTCAATATGAAGAAGATCCCACTATATTGTGACTCTGAAAGTGCAATTAGGATCTGTCATAACCCAGTGCAACACTCTAAAACCAAACACATAGCACTGAGGTATCACTTCATCAAAGATCATGTGGAAGATGGAAATGTCGAAGTTCACTTCGTAAGAACCACTGATCAATTGGCTGATGTCTTTACCAAAGCTCTTCCTGAAGCATCATTCAATAAAATATTGCAAGGGCTAGGTATGATGGAATCAGAGTCAGTACCTCAAACTACCTCTCAAACTCAACCGTAAGAAGCGAAACCAACCGAACATTCGGGTTCGGTTCAACCATCTGACTCGCTCATTACTTCAAAGGTAGTTTTTCTATGTTGTATATTTCTTGTGCAAAATTTGTTTTTCTTTATGTAAAAAGTTTTTTCATATTGCATATCTAAACTCCTTGGTTTCTTAAAAATTTTCCAAAACCGAAACCTCCAGAAGGTTCGGGTTCGGTTTTTCAAAATTTTCAAGAACCGAAACCAACCGAAGGTTCGGGTTCGGTTTTTCAAAATTTTGTGGAACCGACTTCAACCGAAGGTTCGGGTTCGGTTTTTCAAAATTTTGTGCAACCGAAACCAACCGAACGTTCGGGTTCGGTTTTCCAAACTTTTCTACAACCAATTCCAACCGAACGTTCGGGTTCGGTTTTTCTTTCACCAAAGTTTTTTTTCCGTATTTTTTTTATTATTTATCACAAATCCAAAAATATTTTTCTTCTTTCAGGTGCTTATTCGTTTATGGGAATATATTCGATGCCTTACTTAAGTGTCCCTAGAAGCATGCTGTTGTATGTGTCCCAAGCCTCATAAGATTTTGAATAATAGCCTTCATGACCTGGTATACACAAACCTTGTCTTCCCAATAAGGCTAACTCATTTATTCTAATCGTGAGCTACCTCACTCTTTTCTCACATGAGTTCAGATTCTCCTGCTTGGTCCTTTTGTTCGCAGCAGAGGTACTATGTCTTCTTTCACCATCCCCATTACACTTCTCCATAACATTCGTTTCATCACTGTAACCCTTGAGACTCTCAGAAACTACCATTGAGGTTTATGGTTACACAACATCTGTGTTTATGATCTTAGCTTCGTGTCACTACGAGCTGAGTGAAACCCAAAATTCAACACCAACGAATTGACGGTGACCAATTAACTTGATCAAGTTTTCACCAATGAATTGACGAATGTACCTTCATGAAATCTCAATTTCTTTTCTTTTTGCGTGGTTCCAATGAAATTGTTACACACCATGACATTTCTTCCCAAGGGATCCAGTTTTAAATTTTTATCTGAGATTTCATATTAATCCAAGCCACTACAAAATCAACTCAAACCTACTTGTTCAACAGACTACACTGGTCTCACAAGTACTTTGTTCACGTTCGTTCTTATATCAAGAATTGAACTGTTGAATCAAAGCGAAACCACCCTTAATTTGCCTTATTAAAAGAAGCCTTTCAACATTTATTAATGAATGTTTGATCGTAATTCAACGGGATTCCACACTAACACTTTGAGGTCTTTCTTGACCTTGAAGGAAGAGATTCGTGCCCGGGATCATCAGTTTCGTGTCATTATTGACATCACAGATTATCCTAAAAAGAGTTGGTTTATTTTTTTTTCTTTTACACTCTTTGCACGAAAATCCCAGATTTTCCAAAATTCCGTTACTAATTATTTTACAGGCTGGATATTTACTGGATGGTTACAAATGAAGTTGTGGTCAAAACTTAGACACGTGGATCATTAATTGGAAACAGCCGTTTAAAAGGGGATAAGACAAAAGTTGCTGACTCGGCAGGAGTTAAAAGGATAGAAATTCAAACGACGGTAAAAAGGAGGGCGCGTGAATTTGAAACGGCCGCGCTTTTTCTGACACTTGAGGACGCGTGTGCAATGTCGAAGCGTCATATCTCTGAAGTTACAGGCGCGTGTGGAAATGGAAACGATTTCTTTCTCTGAACCGGCGCTTATTGGGCGGCGTGATCCTAGGAATCTGACGCTCTCTCTCCTACGTGATCATCGCACGTCCCAACTGTCACCAATCAGTCACTCCAAAAACACCCGTTTCGTATTTCCATAAGAGATTTGAAACGATCTTTCTCTCTCCTATCACCTACTATAGAAACCCATCAACACCACCTTTTACCTCTTTACTGCCCCATAATTTCCAAAGAAAAAATACTTCCAAACTCTCTCCCGGTTATCTTCTTCTCCAAACCTGCAACAATGGCTGAATCCTCTTCCGTCCATGCTACTTCTCAGATTCTTCCAATCCGTCCTCAGCAAGGCCTCGTGATTGATCTGAACCCACTGGCGTATGATTCTTATATGTCGCCGGTCATCGAATGTCTCAAATACTCCCAGCTTGCTCCTGCACTGTCACGGATTGAAACGGTGCCAATGGTGGCCTTATCTCAGGTCTACGCAACGGCTTACTACGACAAGGCCGTCGACAGGATCTTTTTCGAAGTGGCGGAACACAAGACGTCGATTTCTCGTCCCCGCTTCTGCACCATGCTTGGGTTTGCTGCTGACCCATCGCGTGTTCACCCGGAGACGATTCCGGTTGGTATGCTCTACAACATGTTCTACAACATGGGCTACACGGAAGTTCTTACCTCCGTCGCAAGGTTCAAGAAGTCCTGCCTACCGCCCCAGTGGAATGGGTTATTTACAATTCTCTTCAAGGAACTGTCAGAAAGGAGCTCAGGATCGGACGGGGCCAGTCGTCTTTTCCTGTCGATTATGTATGGGGTGTACAACGGGATCAATCTGGACTATGGGTTTGTCCTTTGGCAACAACTAATTCAGAGCCTCTCTTCCTCTTCCCGACACTCCGAGGTGTCGCTGGCCCGGTTCTGGATCTTGATCACAAGATGGGCCATGGATAAGTTTAACGTTCCCACAGTCGACGGTGCATCGATGTCTTTTATTGGTACCTTTCATACCAAGAAGATCATCGTATCCGATGCATCGAAATTCTCCTTCATTGGCTCTATCCCGGAGTCGATGTATGCTGATGTGCCAGCAGATAGCAGACTGATCAGAACGATCAAGGAGTTTCGCCAAACTGGTCCGCGGGAACTGACACCGGACATGCTGCGATCAATTCATGATGCCGACAAACCGGTGGCCAGGGGCAAAAAGGGTGACAAAGGGAAGCACGTGTCCAAAGCTCCAAAAGGACCTTCGCCCAAGAAGCGCAAACAACCGAAGGCTGCTTCATCCCCTCAACCGAAAAGAAGGAAGACCCAACAGAAGCGAAAGCTCGTCCTTCCCTCCTCATCAAGCGAATCCGAAGGTGGGAGTTCGGACTCTGAGGGATCACAAGGAGACGAATCTCCACAACGAGGCAACACACCCCCTCGGTCCCCAACCCCGGAGATGGAACTTCACCAATCCCCAGTTCCTTCCCCTCCACCCACAATACCTATTTCCATTCCCACCATAAACCCTACTATACCACCAACCTCATTCCCTATACCCCCACCCATATTCACCACATCAACCGAAACACCACCTGTAACCGAAACCCCTCCCGTAACCGAACCTCCACAAACCGAAACCCATACACCACCACCACCCGAAACTAACCCCCCACCCACTCAACCTGAACCAACCAAACCCACAACACCCCCAGCTTCACCACCACCTCAATCTCCAGATGACGCCTCCGATGGCGATGATCAATACCTTGGTGGTGCTCACATGAACTTTGATTCGGTCTACTATAGTCCGTTTCAAGTTTAGAGTGATGAGGAGGATGATGCTCCAGTGACAAAGAAGCATCTCCGCGAGCTTAACGAGAAGGTTGATCAACTTCTTGCCTCCTCTTCCAACCAGCAGTCATCCTTATCTGAAGCTGCCCTTCAGAAGATAGTTGATGCCTTCTCCAGGGCTCAACATGACTCAGTGGCCTCAGCAACTGCTGCGATAGACGCCTCCACCCGAGCCTGTGAGGCAGCGACCGACAAAGTCGATAAACTACTCTCCGACGCTTCTGACCTGCTGAAGTCTCTGCAGGAAAGCGCCAATGCCACAAAGACAACTCTGGAACCGATTGTTCAGCACTTGGCCAAGTTCGTCTCGACGGAGTTGACTTCGTTCGCTACCCTCCGACAAAATATCAGCGACGACAACTCGGCACTCCGTGCCTCCATCGATGCCCGTCTGGCAAAACTACAAGAGGATCTTGCGGCAGAGAACTCTCTGATGGACGTTCTGGCGAGTAAAACAACTGCCCTAAAGGTCAAGAGCACGCAGCTTTCCAACTCTCAAGAACAATTGGAAGCTCTTCGATCCGAGAGGGAAGTCATAAAGACGTGTGTTTCGGATGTCCACGCCGCTCTATCCAACATCCTGGAAGCACACGACCCCATCCTTAATCATTCGGTGAGGCGCACCCTCGCTGAAAAGCTCTCCCCGGCCATGGACCTCTTAAGCAAAATTGAAGGTCTGCCGAGTTTCGTGTCCATTCCGAAACAAGGGGGAGATGAGAAGAAAGGATCGAAACCACCTCCTTCCTCCAAAGCTACTCACACAACCGAACCACCCCCAACTGGTCATGCCTCGGGTTCGGGTGTGAAGAACAAGGGCAAACACATAGCAGAGGATGAAGATGAAGATGAAGATGAAGACAAGGAGACCATTGCCGACTTGTTGAAACGGAAAAACAGTCGCAATGCTGAAGGTGATGCCAGTCGTGTGGCGCGTGAGGCTGAAGAAGCCGAACGAAAGCAAAAAGAAGCCCATGATCTCCTTGAGAGCCGAAAGTTGCTCTTCCCTGCCTGGACCAGGGATCGTTTGATAAAAGAGGCCATAGAGACTCCAAGCATACTGTGGCTCGAGCCGGTGATATCTTTCGACTGCAACAACACTATTGATTCGCAGTTTGATATGCCGCTAACTCGAAAGGCGTTCATCTTCCACGCCTTCTCTAATATTTCTGAAATCCCGCATCCGAACGATGAGCTTGACAGGGAGCTCATTGACTTCTACCTGGAGGCCGCTCGCCCTCAATACCTTACATGGAGCGCCCAGAAGATTGTCAATGTTCGGGTGATGAAGCCTTTTGCCGTGGGGAGATTCACAAACGTCAAGTTCAAGCTTATCCGAGGATCTGCAAGAACTGCTCACATGATCTCTCTGGCGGATCTGCCCAATCTGAACCCTCATGATTGGATAGTCTTGTACAATATCCTGCTGACAAACGAAGCCGAATATGGTCCCATCTTAGACCATGTCAAAAGGATGCTGGAATGCTATATCATGGAGGTGGCCCTAATGGATCAGGAGGTTGCCACAGTTTTTAAGAAGAAACCGAAAGTCAAGCCTGTGGGATCGGCCAGTGATCTGAATCAAATGCAAATGGGCAAGATAGATTCGAGGTGAAACTCTGTGATGTTCACTAGAGCCGAAGGACAGAAATGTCTCTTCGCTTTAGCTGACAAACATCTTTACACTACAACTTGCTTGGAGCACATCTTATTCATCATCAAACAGTGTAAAGACAATTCGGCTGATGATATCAAGTACTTCAATGATATGATCAATTGGTACATCCGGTTTAGACAGACCATCCTTTCCATTACCAAGTGTCTGTTTAGTACCGTGAAGAAGAAGGTACCAGCTTCAGCCGCCGGCCCAAGTAGGAAGTGAAGGTCTCGCTCCAAATTGACGCAAAGGGGGAGATTGTTGGGCTGAAAAGAGTTTTGATGTTGCGTCTTTTGGGCTCGTTAGATTAGCCTTTTATTCTCCGGTTTGGGCCTGTCCAACCGAGAGCCTTTTTATGTATAGTATTTAAGTTAATGCTTGCATGCATATTAGGAAAAGATTCGAGAGATTATCGACATAGCGATTTATTAAGAGTACAATTTTTTCCAGTAATCGTTCTTGTAATCTTCCAATCCTTTACAGTTGATGTTCTTAATCGAGCTCTTCTAAGGATTTTATTTAATCATTCGACATGTTTGATTCAAGCTGTTTGTTCTTATTATTGCGTTTTTACTGTTTTAAATTCATATACTTGTTCAAGATCTAATCGATCTTCTTAGATTAAAAGTTGTTTTAATCCCATCATGGACAAAGTCAAGATCCACCGTCAAGGTCAACAGTCCATGTTGACCTCAACTCGTCGACTACAACCAGCCACTCATCGAGTTCCATAATGTTTGCAGTTGTAAACCCTCAACTGCAAACTTGTAGGGTTTCAAAGCACTCCATGGATGATGGAAATGGGCCCCTTTGATGAAGTGTAGGTTAAAAGCCCAACACTTGTCTTTTCCCTATAAATAGTCATGCATTATTCATTATTAGGGTTAAGAGTGAGGCAAAATGTAGCCCCATGTGAGGTTTCTTATGTAGTGTACGATTCTTTAGTCTATGCTAAAAGTGTAATTTATTTCTCATGTTTGAATAAATCGAGTGATCATTCGACATAATCTTCATATTTGTGTATTTTCTTATTTTCCGCATCTTGTTCATCAAATCACAATTAGGGTTTTAATCCCCACAAGTGGTATCAGAGCGGGTCTTTGAAGATCTATTGATTTTTGAAGTATCGGTTCTTGATTTGGTGGTTTTCTGCACATATATTGAAGATTATTGGTGTTTTTGGGGTATGGAATCAAGATTTCTGTTCAACCTACCATTCATAAAGACTTATGGTGTATTTCTCTATTCGTCTGGGTATTTTTTTAATCCATCTGGTATTGTTTATTCATTCTCATAGTTGGATCTGATCATTTCTTAGTCCAAAATCAATTGTTTGCTCCGTGATCAAGTTCATTCGTTTTGGACCATAGATCTGGTTCTTTACTGTTTCGTTTCACTCAATAAGCCCACTTTTTCGTCCACTGATCATCGCTTAGAAAATATATTGGTGTCGATGTCGCAAGTTCTAGATTCACAAATCAAAATTCATTATTCAAATGATGCGTTCATCTATATGACGATTAAGTGCTCATGTAATCTGAATGATTCAAAAATAATTTTGTGTTTTCCATATTTTCGATTACAAACTCCTTCAATCGATTTAATCCTCTTGATAATGCAGTTTGTGTTATAGCGTATTTCCTGTTTGGATTCATTCTATAATCAGGATTTGTTCGATCGTGTTATTTCTTGTACGATCTTGTGGTTGAATGACCGATTTGTTTCAATCGAGTTGTTTGAGAACCAATTTCTGTGAATCTTTGATCGTGTGTGCTTTGACGAACATCTTGAACAGATAACGATGGTGATGATTATTGATCGTATCAACTTTGTCCAACAAGTTTAATCTAGAAATTGATTTTTGCAAGTGGCGATTGGGTGCTTGTTGAATGCCAATATAGTCGACTTATGATGAACAGGTGAAGAACAGTTGAATATGATATTGGATTTGATTGAAAATGGGTTGTTGATCTGGAAACGATTTGAAGAAGACGACTTTGTATTTGTCAAGTATTATGTTCAGATGATGGGTTTCGCAATTGGTATTGGAACTCAACCGGAATGATTTGAGTATACGATTGCTAGTCAAATTGATTGTCAAAATTGAAACGAATGGACTCAGAATCAAAATTGTGATTCTATGCTCGGAACGAAGGATTGATCGGAGTTATTTGATGTTTGGATTTGGAGTTCATGTCTTCAAGTTACGAATTGTTTGCGTGAGTAGTGCGAGTATCTTTTGCAACTACTCTTCCGGTGTTTCTGAGTTTCCTCGATCTAGATTAAATCTAGAGAGTATAGGGTTCCGTCCCTCGGGGCTTCTAATTTTCCTCGTCCACCCTTCTCATAGTTTATCCTATCACAGCTTCCAGATTTTCTCGAAATATCTGCTGAGATACTTAATTCGTGGGGTTAAGCATGAATGGATGGTCGTAGTCAATGTTTTTGACTCTTACGTCTTGAGTTATTTTTCTAACTGAGGGTGTTAGCTATTAGGTTGGCTTAACTGGGATGACAACAAATTTCGAATATGTGGTCATTTTAGTAGCTCAACCGGCAGTGGTTCTCTTGACTCTAACTCCTATCCTACGGGGGAAAGGATGAAGGGTCGTATTATACGGTTTGTGGTCGAGCTCATACTCAGCTTAATCACTAATACCCGGTGTATGCAAGTTGTATATAATCGAGATCGGCGGGATGTTCAGTTGTGCGGCCCCACCCCAGACCCACAACTCAACGAGGAACAGGGAGTAGGGAGGAAGCACACATCTTAAATCTCTTTGATCTAAATTATATACCACTCTTATGCATATACTTAGTTAGTAGTAAGTTAATCCCATGAGTTCTTTCTCTTGATTCATGAACCTGGTTGTGCGGTGCTAATGATCTTTCTGGGGGATACGTTGAGTAGGTTTCGAGTGGTTATCGTCTTCTGGAATACCTGCAGTGTCTTTCGCTTCGGGTTCTATTTGTCTAAGGAGGGGTTGGTTAATAGCGCGCGATACCTTTCACCTGGTTATTTCGGAAGGTCTTAGATAAGAGAGACGACCGACGAATTGCAATAGGTTTTATTATTAAGTTAGGAAGAACTTCTGTTTGCTGAAATAGCTATGGTGAAAGTTCTTTTTACACAGCACTAGGAATTTACACATGGTTGTACTACGTCGAACCATGATTAATAGAGGCGTCGAAGTTGGCATACATCGATATGATATAGAATGAGGGTCGATATGGCCATGTGCTGAACGGGCACACAAGTTCTTGGCGTCTCGGGTTTCGTCCCGTGTATTAGTGTCGCGGATACTTGGACCGATAGAGTCGACGCAGAACTATAGAGGGTCCTGAGGTTTCGGAGTAATGTACTTTTCATGAATGGATTTCTCACGAGGCCTCTCTATAATCGCCTAGTATACACTAGTCATGTATATATCGAGCCATTATAGTTTTACCTGATGAAAATTTTTGCATTTTACAACAGTGCTGCGACTTTCGCCTTAACGGGAGAGTAATTACATTTAGAATTAATCATTCAATGTTTTCGGTTAGTTATCTAGGATGGAGAGACGTACCAAAATTCTACCGGGTTCCTTGATGCTTCTTCCCAGGTATTAGAGTCAGACTCCTCCTGCGCCCTTGTCGTTTCTTTCAGTTGGGCAGTCCCGCTTGAAGTGCCCAATCTCACCACACAGATGGCATACTGGGTTGGTCGCTACATTGGTGGTTGATGTAATGAACTCAACCGGGGCTATGCAGGTACGAGCGGTATGCCCCTTTCTGTTGCACCTAACGCAAGAGAGTTCTCGACAGATACCATGATGATGGTAGCTACACTTGCTGCAATGGGGAAGGTTTCCTAGGTATGGTCTTCTTGAAGTCGGGATGGAAGGGTTGACAGGGGTATTGACTTCCTCAGCTCGTTGCCTTTTGGAAGGTCCTTGAGTCGAGGTACTTCCCTCTTTGCTCTTGAACTTTCTTTGCAGTGGATCTGGCTGAGGTTCTTGGGTGGCTAGGTATGCAGGTGTTGGTTGTTGCTGTCCATTGTTAGGATCGGGAATCTCGATAGGGCTCTTGCTAACATTGGCATTGTTAGCATTCAGATGAGCCATGACAGCTGCTACAGCTGTCGAGACTGCAGCTTGGAACGTAGCTTCATCGAATAGGAGAGTCGGTTTCTTGCCAACGGATTGGTTACGTTTCTTTGGAGGCATGGTTTTCCTACACGGAAAAGGAACACAAGCTGATGAGAGACAATGATTAATTCTAGACGTATCTATACTTACTATAATAGGCATAAATTTTCCCGCGCCTCGGATATTGGTTCTCTGAATGTCGACCTACATCCCTATGATATAGTCCGGGTATCAAGGTAGGAGTAAGAGTATCGGAAAGCCATAAGATGGGAGTCGTTCCTACTAAGTTATCTTTATACTGGAAAGATTCGCTCTCCGGTTTTGGAAAGATCTGAGGAGAGTTCAGAACGAAGACCGCGGAAGGAAATGCTCATGAAGACTTATGGCTAAACACTCTCAATCGAGGTCTTGGGATCCGATTTAATCGTATTACTTGCAACGGGAAAAGGCGATTCACCTAACACATAATGTGAGTAGTGTAATCACTAACTCACTAAATTGTATTATTTTATGGGTGTATTAGCGGGGCGAATACGAGGAAAAGACACTTCTCGGGTTCCATGTATTGGCTCCCTCTGTTTACTTCTTATCCTTGACTAGGACCGGCGTTGGTTTACTTCGGGTAGTTACCTAGGGTTCTCTTCTCGTGTAGACATATTAAATTTCTACCCCGTCTTACTTCCGATTCTGACTCTGAGTGTCATCGCTTCATGATGGATGACTGGAAATCTCGGAAGTTCAGGCGAATTTCCCACCGATGTCCCTAAAAGGTATAGCCACTTGGTGGTTTCAATAGTCTCTTCCTAGTTCATTTATTTCCGAACTGGAAATCTTCCCAATGAACGTCTTCTGGGTCTGAATCAACTCTTTTGTCGAAAACTGAAGTGGATAGGGTTTTCTACAGGGTTCTTGCGAGAATGGAAATGTCTAAAGAATCCTAAGAGATTATTAAAACATTTCATTAGATGATCTATATCGAGTCCTGCTACAATTACATAGGGTACACAAATTATATATAACTTGGATCTGATAGGCCTTCGAATATGTGATACTACTCTATATCCACATCCAAACAAGGAAAAGGAAATAGAGCGAAACCACACATTCTTAGTCTATGGGATCCTTATCATATATAACCTTGGAGGTATACCCTCTGTAATCATAGGTATATCAAGAAGAATCTTTTTAGTTTTTCACACAAGGTTATTTATGGATCCTAAAATACCCCTGTGGTATTTTAATTACTTGTTTGATTCTTAACTTCTGAATATGATTATAGGTTTAGTGTAAATCTTTTAGTATCATAAAATACTCCTATAGTATTTTAAGCTTTATGTTTGGCTCTAGCATTCCTATTTGGTAAGTTTCAGATACATTGCAGCACCACCATCACTCCCAAGCACACGTTAGTCGCATCTCGAATAAATGTAGTTGATCAGGTTACATTTATTCCAGCTTACGATTACATAACTGCCCAGGTTTGACGGAAATGCTCAACATCCGAAGACTTTTATTCTTGTTCCTCTTATGATACTTTGTTCGGGTGCTTAGATTCTGGATGTTCTTATACTTTTGTAAAATATGGTTATATTTTAAAGTATAGTTCCTGGTCAGAGTGTTTTATCCCAGATGTATTTATAGGTTGTATATCTTTTATGATTAGATATACTTAGCTCACTATAAACAATGCTCTGATACCAATCTGTCACACCCCAAAACCAAGAACGACGGAATACGTTCTGGGGTGGAGGACGTCATGTCAAGTATCACAACATATGCAGTATAGTAATCAAAGTACAACAACCATTGCATTAATAGTAATAATTTTTACATTGGTTACATTACATAACAATATCAAAGTAAATACAGAGCATAACATAGATGCAGCTTGGTTCTAGGCTGACTTCGCAAAAGCTCCCGGAATGTACCTGTCTATCGATGACCTGAGAATACAAGTTATTTTGAAAGCGAGTATCAGCATTTTTATAATGCTAGTGAGTTCATAAGTATTTAATGACATTAGTATAAATACACATTTTTATTCAAAATAACCTCATGAAAGATGATAGTTTAGAATCTACAAAGTATTAGGATTCTTTCCAGAAAATGCTATATTTTCTAAATAAAAGCTGTCTTCTACCAAGACCCGACAAATTTATGTTTTAAGGAGTAATTTTCCCCAAAATACTATCATCACCAAAATACAGTTTTGACATTGAAGGAACTATGAGAAAATCACAAGTAAAAATACTAGGGGAAAATAACATATACCTCAGCAGTAATACTGCTGACTAAAGCAAATGAAAAACATAGACTCCAGGAGAGTATCGAATGAATGATACGCCTAGCTCATTCTAACACGAAGAAGCACAGACTCCATACAGTATCGAATGAACGATACAGCTCGCAAAGTCTAAAATAAGGAAATACAGACTCCAGACAGTATCGGATGAACAATACGCCTGGCTTAGTCTAAAATATCTGGTAATCCTAAGTGGGTTGGTTTAAAGGTTTATAACGTGACCTAGTATATAACTAGGAAAATAGGTTAAGATGGTTTCAAAAATACCGTGATAATTTTTGTTACCTTAAAGCCATGAATTATAAGGTAAACATAAAGATACTTGTAACCATATTGATTGACAATCGAATACTTGACGACCTGCTGGCGTCAGAATGAATGTGACATTTGTCACCCCTTGGCTTGGTCGGCCGGGACTGTAGCTAGCAGTTAGGGTGTAGGAGTGTCTGTCCCGTATAGATCTATACACATAATACCTGCTCTCCCTCCAGGAGACTCTCGTTACCAACTTGACAACGATGGAATCCGTGTCCTGAGGATGTATCTCGTATTTCGAATTCTATTATAAGTAATGGGATAATGATATAGACTCACCAATGAACTGACTCCTTTGAAATTTTCTCGCACTGGAAAGAGTAAATAGAATCTCCTAACTATTCCTATTATAGTTACTAATGTTTCAGGTATATGAATGATGAATGGAAGGATGCCTTTACTACCCAAAGGCGATGAACTGGCTGAGATAGCTTTTACGTCCATATTTGTATACATGATATATAACTAATATTTAAACAACCTTCGGACGGATAACCGATACCCCGAAGCCACATCTAAACAAGGAAAAGGAATCAAAGCGAGTTAGCCATCCTAAGTCCTTTAAACATTACTTATATAACTATACATATACGAGCATGCATTTAACACAATAAAAGCATAACAGAAACTTGGGTAAAACTTTTGGAAAACTTTATGAGCAAGAATTTATGACTCGATATCAGTTTATAAAACAAGCTTTTGAAAACGATTTAATAAAATAGTTTAAGTGAAGAAAACCTTTGGAAAACCTTTAACAAGAAATTACGACTTGATGTCTCTTTAGTAAACAAGATTTGACCACTTTGGATAACCTTTAATAACCTAAAAAGGGATATTCATACTTTAACATGATGCGAAAACATGATTTGGAAATCTTAAGCTGGATAAAGCAGTTTAAGATGCAAAAATCTATTTTTCTATACAGTTATTAATCACATGTGATTTATCTAATAACTGTACAGTTCAACTTGTATTCCCCCCATAAAAGCTATTAAAATCATTTAAAAGGTTGTTTCAGGGGTATGAACTCACCTGTCGTGGGTGACTCGAATGGTTGGACGTTATAGGATGCTATGTGTCAATTGAGGTCTTGAACACACACTTGGATCCTATTTAGCAAGTATTGATACATTTAAGTATCGAATTAGTCATTAATAACTAATTAAGCAAGTACAGACCCTCTCATGCATGGAAACACCTTGTTTCAAGTGCTAGGAGTGTTAAGGGTTGTATCTAAGGAGAGTATAGTCCCACTTTGGAGTTTACTCCTCAAATGGTAATACCTAGGGGTGTGTACGGTTTTGGAACCATATCCCCCATGATTTTATGGTTGTAAACTCATGAGTGGGGTGTATTTGTGTGCTTTAAGGCTTCATGCTTCACAAGGAAAGGTTCTAGGGTTGATTCAAGGGCTATGGAAGTGATTGGGGCTCAAAATGGACACTTTTTGGAGTTTACAGTCCTTGGACCACTCCCTTGGGAGTTTACAGCCGTAAACACATGAGTTTACAGTCGTAAACTCATGTTAGTCCACTCTTTTGTGTTTTGGTGGTTGTAGGTTAAGCATGCAAAGTTCTAGACCCAAATACAAGCCATAAAAGGTGTTAAATGCACTTAAACACCCCTTTGGAGGTGTTTACGGTTTTGGTAGATCCCTAAACCGTAAAATCATGTTTACCCTCATAAATTCATGTTTTGGGGTTCTTATATCATTCATGCAAGTCCCTAAGCCATTAGCTAAGCACTGGAAAGGTTTTACGAGGGTTGTTGGGCATCAAAACCCTCTTTTAAGGTGTTTACGGTTTTGGGATGTTCCCAAACCGTAAACTCTTGTTATTGGGGTTTTTGGATGATTAAGCCACGAATTTGCTAGTGTGATAAGCTAAACAACAAGCTAGGAAGGTTAACTTACCATGTTGAAGCTTAAAGGGGAGATTTTTTACCAAAACCCGATTTGTAGAGAGAGAAAGTAGAGAGAGGAGGCTCCTAAGGTGTGAAAAGGTTGGAATGAAACCCACTCAACCCTTATATAGGTTCGAGTTTATGACCGGGGTGGGGGTCCACCCAACACCAACCGGAAACGGGGTTTTTTGCGACTTCCGTTAAACACGGCAAATTTTAAATTATATCTCCTTATTTTTGTTTCGCTTGACGAATATTATTTAAAATATTCTAACAGGCTTAAATCCGACCAAAAATATTTTGGGATAAATTTGGCTAATTTTTGAAGTGCTTAAATACGGAGATAAAGCAAATGGAAATTTCGAGTTGTCACAACATTATTCACAATTAAATTAACATTTTGAGGATTGCCATTGCATTGTAGAGGTACCACCATGACGTGGCGAGGCGAGAAGGGTTTGCGTGTTTCATTTAAGCTACCACGGAGTGGAACTATTGGCCAAGGCGTGGTGGAAGGCTGGCGTGAAATCCCCATTTATATGGGTTTGCTCCTTATTTAAAGGAAAGAGGAGGCTAGTGTTTGCTCATCCTCAGCCTCCATCAGCCCCCTCAAGCCCTAAATAAACCCCTAATCACTCTCCTCCATTATTGAACTAGTTTTGGTGTTCCTTGAAGCTAAAGAAGGAAGAAGGAGGAAGAAGGAAGCTAAGATAAAGCAAGCAAGTCTCCATTCTTCACCTTAGCACTCCTCTGGACCTTTGTAAGTGTCCAAGATTCGATTTTTATCATGCTAGGTTGCTAGATATTGAGTTTTGTCCCATAAACTTTTTTTTTCTTGTTGACTGGGATGGTGATATCTCTTAAAGTTCTCAAGTTGATGAATCTCTGGGGTATTTGGGTTAATTTGTTCCTTGGGGCTGGAGTTTGGTTGGGTTTTCAATCCATGCATGAGATTTAGGTCATAAACTCTTATTTTGACATAATATGCGTTCAAGACATGCATTGGACATGCATGTCTATAAAGCACTAACCTTTAGGTTAGTTAAGTTGCTAGAATCACTTGTGGAAATTATGGACTTTAGACTTTATGGAATAAGTGCTTATTGGTTAAGATCTTGCAATGTTAAGCCTTTTGGGACATAGGGATTTGGGTTTTGGACCTTTTGGGTATTCCTAGTGGATAAAGCTAGAAGCTTTATCCTTCTAGATCACATTTTGGACCAGATCTGAGCTTTGGACCTCTTGGAATTGAATATACAGCTTAATGCATTAAGTTGTTTGGAACCTTGGCTACCTAGGCATGATCATAGGTTACCACAGCTTGGCGGATGGGAATTTCCCGAATGGTTGATTGCATGCAGGCCGCGACGTGGCTAAGGACGACCATGGCGTGGCGGTCGGCTGGAGTTAATATTAATTGTTAACTTTGACCATTAACTTTGAGGCTTGACTTTTGATTTGTGGATTTTTGTTCAGCTATTAATGTCCTAATAGGTATATTAAAGTTTTGCCATGTGTGACTATTTAGGTGGCATTTAGCACCTGCTGTGGGATTTTGAGGGCATGTTGACTTTTGAGTTGTTGTGTGAGGTGAGTTTGCTCACCATACTGTAGGTCACTAGGGATTGTATGTTCTTGTAGTCTTTTATGACTCCTGTTGTATGCGTTGTATTTTTGTGTGGTTGTTTGCTATATATATATATATATATATATATATATATATATATATATATATATATAGGGAAAGGATCAAATGAGAACACCTAAAAGGTTGAGAACGCGAGAACAGGTATATTCATTTGTGATTCCATGTATTCATTTGTGGAGAAATGATAAATTTTTACGCACAATCAACATGAATATGCTTTTTCTCTTTAGTTGAAATTAAAGGCGGAAAAATTTATCATTTCTCCACAAATGAATACATAGAATCGCAAATGAATATACTTTGTTCTCGCGTTCTCAACCTTTTTGGTGTTCTCATTTGATCCTACTCCTATATATATATATATATATATATATATATATATATATGTGTGTGTGTGAAATAGAACCGGTACAACCTTGTGCTGACATATAAGTTGAAATAGACTTAGGGGTGAAATAGACCCGGTACAGCCTTGACCTGACATATATGTATGCTATGCGGTATTTTGGGGAACTCACTAAGTTTTGTTCTTATGCTTTTCGGTTCATGTTTTAGGTACTTCGGGTTTGAAGGGGAAGAACTCGGGATGATCGCATCGCAAACACCACGATTTTCCAATTTATTGACTCTGATTTACTTTTCGGATCTTTATCCATATTCACTAAAAACTTTATGGTTTTTACAAACATGTTTGGATGATGGGTTATTTAATATAAAAAAATTTGTTATGAGTTTTGGGACGTTACAAGTTGGTATCAGAGGCTTGGTTTGAGGGATTCGGGCATACTCTCGGGTGTGCCTGAACTCAAACTAAGGATTTGATAGATTTTTCATAAGAAGAAATGTTTTATAAAAGAATTTTTAATAAAAAAAAGGAGTATGGTGCATGCAATCTACCGATCTCAAGTAAGTTTTCCCAAAATACCCATACATGTTCTTGTGATATGCTTTGAATTATGAATCTGTGAATCGCATGCTAGATTAGGATTAAGGATCTGCTCATGATTTGCCTGATAAATTTCTAGGAGAGATGCTTTGATATGCCTATTATATGAGTTTGTGGACTTGGATGCTATTACTGGATCAATTTGTGGTAGGATGACCTGTTTAGGTTATGCTTTGATTCAGATTACTTAATGCTCGAATGCTTCTTGCTTTGTGCTTTTAGGATTTCCCATTAACATCACCTAACCAGTAAGCAAATATGCTAAGTTACATATTTCTGAGATTTGATAATTTAAGAAGGTTAGGTTTAACCCTATTGTGCATCTCTTGTCTGAGTCCAAACGTTGTAATATGACACCTTTCATTCAAAGAAATATCTGGTGTCGGTGATATGTAATTGTGTTCGTGAGCTAGTTAGAGGGTGTTAAAGGAGTTCCTTTTGTAGATGATGGCGGAAAGTGGTGGTAGCCCTAGAAAAACCTAGGAGGTGATTTGGTGCCGAGAGCTTTCTTGTGATAGAGGTTGTATGGATTAATAGGGAAGTAACTTGGGGGATTGGGGGTGATCCTTGAAAAAGGTATGAATAGATGTGGACGGCAGTATGGGCCCATATTACTAGAAGTAGAGGATTCGTACTCGAGTTAAGGAAAGACACTATAATACCAGGAATTTTGTAGAATGTGGGATTCTTCGAGTATATATATATATATATATATATATATATATATATATATATATATATATATATATATATATATATATATATATATATATTCTGATGGTTTGAATGGTTTATTTTCAGTATGGTCGTCACTCAAGAAGGTTTTGGTAGTCGTTCTTGTATCGGTGATGGTTCTGATAGTGGTTCACGAATGCCTTCCGTACTAACTGTTCCCCCGAGGGGGCAAACGCCAGACTTGCATCCTGTCTTCTAAAAGACAGGGCTCGAGATTGGTAGGAGGAGGTTGGACACGCCATGGGAGGCAAGGCGATTGAGTCAATGAATTAGGAGGATATCGTGACGATGTTTCAGGCTGAGTTTGCACTTGTGATTGAGGTCCAACAGTTGGCAAGGGAGTTTCAAGACCTTTACCAGACTACTGAGATAGTGACGTAGATGACCTTTATATTATGTGAGAGGGCGTTATTGGTTCTGCAGTATGTGTTGGACGAGGAGATGAAGAAAGCGAGATATCACGATATATTGAGGAGCGACATCAAACAGTTTGTGAGTATATCAAGTTGTAGGACATCAGATGATATGGTGGCAAGAGCCAGAGAGAGTGAGATTGACTTGGAGATGGAGAAGAAGAGGAAGTTAGATCAGGTTAAGGTTTTTGAGAGTTCGAGTAAGAGACCCAAGGTTTTTGATTCGAGATCAAATGGCCAACAAGGTTAGGGCCAGTGTGGCAAGTGCATAAAATCTCACGATGGAACTTGCAGGGGAGGTGGTTCACGTTGCTACAAGTGCGGCAAGACTGGGTACTCTAGTTGGGATCGAACAACCACCACCCATGGATTGAGTCTGATTTGCTTTCATTGCATTCAGAGGGGCCGTACAAAGGTCAATTTTTAGACTTTAGTAGCGGGAGGACCAATTGCAGCACCCGATACG
The DNA here is from genome assembly GCF_051521515.1 of Lactuca serriola. NCBI lineage: Eukaryota > Viridiplantae > Streptophyta > Magnoliopsida > Asterales > Asteraceae > Lactuca > Lactuca serriola. The sequence goes on along the minus strand of NC_136412.1, from coordinate 309,771,228 downwards.
ATGACATGTGGATTACAGATGGCCGTCAGGGCAAGGCGGAGGTGCCTGTTGTGAGGATAAGGGCATTTCAGCCAACAATTGAGGAGGCTTGTGCAACACCTGATGTGGTGAAGGGTATGTATCTTCTATTTATCCTTTTATTTATGTTGATTTTCCTGCTTATATCTATGTTCTGCTTTTAGGGTCGTTCCTTGTGAACGATATCTCTGCTTTGGTTTTGTTTGATTCGGGGGCTACCCGATCCTTTGTATCTCTAGCACTCAAGAAGATTCTCGATGCTCCAGGGGAGCTGGGGTATCCATTAGAGTTTGAGATTGCTGATGATCAGCACATACGAGTATCGAGGGTTTATTGGGGTTGTATATTGGAGTCGTTTATTGAGCGGTACACGATTGATTTTGTTCCTATTCCCCTGTGTGACAGAAATGCTATTGTGGGGATTGATTGGTTGAGGCCCTAGGGGCAATGATTGATTGTGAGCATCAGATGGTACATGTTGGGACCCCAAGTGGAGGAGAGATAGTGATTCAGGGAGAGGGTGTTCAACGTGGGTCGGTTCTATGTTCAACAGCTAGGGCCAGACGATATTTTCAGCAGAGTTGTTCTGGATTTGTGGCTTATGTGATGGATACTGTAACATCCTAAAGTTTACAACCAAAAGTTTCATTTTTAATATAATAATTATAAAACCATTTTTGTTTTAAAACAACCATTGTATCAATTCATATCAAAACCAAAGTATCAATAGTCAAAACATGTCATGGTAAAACAACATCATAGTACAACTCCCAAAGATCTCATGTGCCGAAAATGTAGTGTGATGTTCTGCGATCATGTCGGCTCCTTTCCCTTCGAAGAAAAATTACCTGAAACCAAAACTGTAAACCGTAAGAACAAAGCTTAGTGAGTTCCCTCATCATAAAACATACCATACAATAACATACTGCCTAGCATATATGGGTGTTGGCCTACCCCTTCGATCTCCTTCAACCTGTAACTACCTAGCATATATGGGTGTTGGCATACCCCTTCGGTCTCTTTCAACCGGTAACTGCCTAGCATATTTGGGTGTTGGCCTACCCCTTCGGTCTCTTTCAACCGGTAACGGGGACTATTTAACCCCTACTACTACCACATATTATCCTAGTACATAAACACATAAGTCACATACTGCCTAGCATATATGGGTGCTGGCCTACCCCTTCGGTCTTTTTGACCGGTAACGGGGTCTATCCTACCCCTCCTACCACTATCGTAGAATAACATAGCATACTAGCACATAAAGCATAATAGATAGTGGAATACCAGACAATTATTACAAAGACAATCATCTCCACTATAATAAACTATTAGTGGGCCGATATTGGTGCCTTTGACTCACTCCTACATGAAGGCAACTCACCTCAAATGATGTAAGTAGCAGAACTGTCCTCGGCTCTGAAATCAACCCTCACTCAAACTCCTACACATAAAATATTTAATTTAATTACCTTTTCATACTCATAACCCCTTAAGGGTCAACTTTTGTCAAAGTCAAAATCCAAGTCAACACTCTGGTCAAAGTCAACATTCTGGGTTGACTCAACTCGCCGAGTTGGTCCATCAACTCGCCGAGTTCCATAAATCAGAAAACCCTGAGATCGCGATCTGACTCGTCGAGTTCTTTCATAACTCGTCGAGTTCCTCTTATCAACATAATCAAGACTTTCCCACTCAGCTCGTCAAGTCCGCCTTGAACTTGTCGAGTCCTTCCTTTTACAGAATCAGGACACTTCGACCAAACTCGTCGAGTTCCTTTATGAACTCATCGAGTTCTTCAGTTGTAACACCGTAAATTTCAAAATAATTTTTCGCATAATATAAAAACATTTTCATTTAATTTTCATAAAAACATCCATGTTTGAAACTCCAATCCATGACATATAAAGAATCCCAAGATCACATAACATAAAAATACCTTGTGTGTGTACTGATCAAGCCGGCGCCTTCCCACGGTCATCACTAGTACCTGAAACAAATAACACCAGCATTGTAAGCACAAAGCTCTGTGGGTCTGTAGACCCTACTCTGTGAACCCTCTGGTTCTAATCTTTGTGAACCTTCCGGTTCCAACTCTATATACATGCACAGCATAAATCACATAGAAATAATGCAGTACAACACATAACATACATATAGAATACAAATACTCTGTCACATAACTCTGATTACCTACTCAAGGTAAAGTATAGTGAGAAGACTCACCTCGCGTATCTCGATAACTCGCAAATCCCGGAAATCACTCGCGCTCGATCCCCCGAGCTATAATCCTCCTATAACACAATATATCTCTAATTAACACTTTCACAACTAAGGTTGACTACCCCTATCAAGTCAACACTGGTCAACTTTGGTCAACGGTCAACTTAACCGTACTCGGCGAGTGCACTAGAGCAACTCGGCGAGTCTATACGTGTTCACTGACTCCCTAGGATCCGCTCTTGACACGTCGAGTACTTCCCTAACTCGACGAGTTCCACCTGGCATGAATCGCGGGGCCACCACGACTCAACTCGCCGAGTCTCAAGAACAACTCGGCGAGTTCCAGCTTGACTCAGTCCACCCGTCAACCCTCTCTGACTCTCCCTGACTCACTGAGTCAACCCCTTAACTCGGCAAGACCACTCGCTGAGTGGTTATGGACAATCTTCATGCTACTCGTCGAGTCTGTTCTTCGGACTCGGCGAGTCTATGCCATGCATAAACTCAAACTCACTCCTGAGGTCAGATTCGTTCCAATAACTCATAGATCTAGTCCTTCCAAGCACATACATCACGTAAAGTTACTATCTTGGTGCTCATGCAAAGGTTCAAAGGCCTTATTTGATGATATGGTCTCTAGAATGCTATTCTAAGCTCATGGCCTCCATTAACACTCAAAAAGCTTGAGGAAAAAGAGTCTCTGGACCTCTTTGGGTCCAGATCTAAAGCACCAACACGAGAAGAGGCCAATTACTCCATGGATCATTCCACAAAGAAACCCTAAATCTAAGATTTACACCAAGGACTAAGAAAAGAACGAATGGTTACCTCAAATGAAGTCTCTGAGCTCAGGAATCACTGGATTAGCACCCTCTTTGGTCTCCTCTTTCCTTGATCCTCTTCTATATGCAAAAACACCCACAAATAGTCAAGGATCTTCCTCTTCTCTCTCACAAAATGCTCAAAGACTCTTTAGGGTTCTCTCTGGGTTTGGTGGCCGCAAATGATGGCCATAAGCCCCTTTAAATAGGTCTCATACCCTGGAAATTAGGGTTTCATTAAACAGCATGGACTCGCTGAGTCCACCTTTTGGACTCGCCGATTCTGGACGCGAACCCGTGCCCAAACCGCGATCATACTCGGCGAGTTTGAGCTCCAACTCGCCGAGTCTCCTCACAAATCACCAAATTTATAAGAATAAATAATACCTAGGAATCCGGGCTGTTACATCAGTCTATTAAGCTTTCTTAATATATTAAGCTATTATTCTTCGAGTCTAAGTCCCATATTCCAGATCTGAGCTAAATACACCTCTAAGAGGGTCAAGTTTCCCACTTTACTCATTACAACCCATCCTAGAAGAAATAGGATCTAACCCTAACTCAAAATGGATTAGATCCAAATCGACAAGCCATCAAAACTTTAAGATAAGCCAAGGGGTCATAGATCTGGACTCTAGGGACAGTTTGGCCAAGTATAGTTCCTATATTTACTGGCATGCATAGTATATTTGGCTCAAATGGCCAAAAAGATGGTCCACAAGTTGCATGGGACTCCTATGGCTATAAAGTTGGCACCTTTATGCGATGAGGTCCCCTAAAGACCGTATATCTAAAAGGTTCGCCCAGAAACGACATCCAAGTCCCAAAAGCTAACCTTATTGGATCAAAATATGGGAAAAATTCCCTAAAACTAGATTTGAGCATACTATAGACAAGATAGGAGCTTTATACCTTAGATGAACCAGAAATCAAACTAAACTTCTGGATCTACTCTTCTCCAACACGTCCTTGCTCCTTCTTCAAGTATCTTCTTCTTCAAAAACACAAAGGATGCACAAAAATGGCTCAAAACTCTCAAAAGTGTATTAGGGTTTCGTGGCTAGGGTTTAGGATGATGGAGGTTGTAAATGAGGCAAGCCTATGGAGGTTCAGGTGTTTAAATAGGGTGAAAAGCCCTGAAAATTAGGGTTTCACTCTGCCAGTCCTACTCATCAAGTTGAGGCTCTCCACTCGTTGAGTAGACTTCACAACCCGTGTCCAATTCCATTCCTACTCTATGAGTTTGGGAACTCTAACTCGTCGAGTTTCTATACAAAAATGAATAAAATTTTGAATTAAATACATACCAGGAACTAGGCGTTACAAATCTCCCCTACTATTTTAGACTTCGTCCTCGAAGTCTGTTGCGTCTGGAAATAGCTCCGGGTAGTGCTCCCTTATCTCATCCTCCGGCTCCCATGTCTATTCCAAGCCCTTGCTGTGCTACCACTGCACGTTCACCAACTCTACCCTATTGTTCCTCAAATCCTTCATCTTCCTTTCGAGGATGGCTACTGGTCGCTCGATGTAGTTCAGGCTGTCATGCACCTGAATATCCTCTAAAGGCACGATTATAAAGTCGTCTACTAAGCACTTCCGCAATTGGGAGACATGAAAGGTGTTGTGGATCTGACTAAGCTCGACTGGCAGGTCCATTCGATACGCAACTCGGCCCACCCATGTTAATACCCTGGACGGACCAACGTATTTGTGGCCCAACTTGCCCGATTTCCTAAACCGGATGACACCTTTCCAAGGTGACACCTTCAGGAGGACCATATCTCCTACCTGAAACTCAAGGTCTGATCGACATCTGTCGGCATAACTCTTCTGCCGACTCTAGGCCGTCTGGAGTCTACTCTGGACCTACTGGATCTTCTCCGTCGTCTTGAGTACCACCTCGGTACTCCCCATGACCCTCTGTCCAACCTCACCCTAGCATATAGGGGTTTAGGACTTCCTCTAATAAAGCATCTCGAAGGGAGGACGGTCGATGTTGGCGTGGTAGCTGTTATTGTAGGAGAACTCTGCCAAGGTAAGGTAGGCATCCTAGCTACCACCAAAGTCTATAATGCATGCCCGCAACATATCCTCTAAGTTCTGGATGGTCCGCTCGCTCTGACCATCCGTCTGTGGGTGAAAAGTTGTGCTAAAGTGCAGACGAGTACCTAACTCATCATAAAATTTCTTCCAAAACCTGGAAGTGAACCGTACATCTTGGTCAGAAATCATGGAAACTGGCACCCCGTGCCAAGCTACTACCTCTCTGATGTATATGTTAGCCAGCTTCGTGAATCGGAATAAAATGAGCACTCTTGGTCAACCGATCCACGATGATCCAAATCGAACCCACTCCCCATGTGATCCTGGGAAGCTTCGTGATGAATTCCATAGTAATATCCTCCCATTTCCACACAGGTATATCCAATGGATGCGTCTTGCCGTGAGGTCTCTGGTGTTCGGCCTTAACCTTCCTGCATGTCAAGCACCTGTCGACGTACCAAGCTACATCCCGCTTCATGCAGGGCCACCAATAATCAGGAAAAAGATCTCTATACATCTTCGTCCCCCCATGATGGATGGAAAATCTGGACTTGTGCGCCTCCTCCATCAAGATCTAGCGCACACCACCCGCATACAGAATCCACACTCTGCGATGGAGTGTCAACAGCCCACGGCTATCATGGTCGAAGGAGGAAATCTAACCCACGATACGCTAACTCTTTTGGTGTTCCTCCTTCATAGCCTCCTGTTGGGCCTCCCGGATCCCCTCCAAAAGTAGACTCACTAATGTCATCCTCAGGTAGATTTCTCTGATCGGGGCTGCGAATGCCTTGCGGCTAAGTGCATCAGCCACCACGTTGGCCTTCCCCGGGTAGTAGCGGATCTCACAGTCATAATCCTTCACAACGTCCAACCACCGTCGCTGTCTCATGTTCAAATTTAGCTGGTCTATCAGATACCTCGAGCTCTTGTGGTTCATGTAAATGTTACAACGGACCCCATAGAGGTAGTGTTGCCAAATCATGACGGCAAAAACAACCTCCCCCAACTCTAGGTCGTGCATCAGGTAATTCGCCTCGTGAGGCTTCAGCTGCCTCAAGGCGATGACGTGCCCCCTCTGCATCAACACTGTGCCCAGACCCGAGATAGATGCATCACAGTACACTACGAAATCCTCAACGCCCTCTGGCAGGGCTAAGATCGGCACCTCGCACAACATCTTCCTCAATGTCTCGAATGTTGCATGTTGCTCAGGCCCCCAGCGAAAGACAACAACCTTCTTCTTCAGATGTGTCTGGGGTACCGCTATTTTGGAGAAATCCAGAATGAATATCCGATAATAGCCTGCTAAACCGAGGAAACTCTGAATCTCAGATGAAGAATTCGGAATCTCCAATCTCATCATGGCCTCCACTTTGGATACTGTAACATCCCAAAGTTTACAACCAAAAGTTACAATTTTAATATAATAATTATAAAACTATTTGTCTGAAAACAACCATTGTATCAATTCATATCAAAACCAAAGTATCAATAGTCAAAACATGTCATGGTAAAACAACATCAGAGTATAACTCCCAAAGATCTCGTGTGCGGAAAATGTAGTGTGATGCACTGCGATCATGCCGACTCCTAGACCTAGGAGCATCCGAGGTAGGTATTGGAGACTCTGAGGTGGGAGAGGTTGTATATGAAGTTCTCCAAGTGTGAGTTATGGTCACACAAGGTGCTGTTTTCGGGATACCTTGTCAACCAGAACAATATTCTGGTCGATCAGGCCAATGTTGAGGCGGTGTTGAGGTGGGAGCTTTTGAGGTCTCCATCTAAGATTCAGAGTTTCCTTGGATTGGTAGGTTGCCATTGGAGATTCACTCAGGATTTCTCCAAGATAGTGGTTCCTTTGACCCAGTTGACGAAGAAAACCACCGTGTTTTGTTGGGGGCCTGAGTAGCAGACAACTTTTGAGACTTTGGCGAGAAGTTTGTATGTGGCGCCGATTCTAACCCTGCCGGAGGGTGTTGATGATTTTGTTGTGTATTGTGATGCATCAATCATAGGTTTGGGTGTAGTGCTGTTGCAGTTAGGTCATGTGATTGCTTAGACTTCGAGGCAGCTGAAGCCTCATGAGGCGAATTATTGTACACATGATCTGGAGTTGGGGGATGTGGTTTTCATGCTCAAGATTTGGCGATGTTACCTCTATGGGGTTTATTGTACTATATACATGGATCATAAGAGTCTGAGGTATCTGATGGATCAGCCAAATCTGAATGTGAGGCATCCTAGTTGGTTGGTTGTGGTGAAGGATTATGATTGTAAAATCCTTTATCACTCGGGAAAGACCAATGCGGTGGCCGATGCTCTTAGCCGCAAGGCGGTTTCTGTCCCAATCACGGATGTGTGTTTAAGGATGAAAATGATTACCCACCTCTTAGACCAGATTCGGGTGGCTCAGTTTGAGGCTATGAAGGAAGAGCACTGGAAAAGAAAGCGCATAGTGGGTCAGGTGGCTTCCTTTGATTATGATCTTCGATGTGTATTGACCCTTCATCGGAAGGTGTGGGTTCCATACTGGGGTGGTGCACGTCAGGTTTTAATAGAGGAGGCGCATAAGTAGAGATTCTTTATTCGTCCCGGAGTTACAAAGATGTATAGAGACCTCCGGCATGACTATTGGTGGCCATGTATGAAGTGGGATGTGGCATGGTATGTGGAGAGGTGCTTGACTTGCAGGAAAGTCAAGGATGAGCACTAGCGACCTCACGGAAAAATGGAACCGTTGGGTGTTCCCATATGAAAATGGGAAGAACTTACGATGGATTTTACCACAAAATTGCCTCGGACGGCGTGCGGAGTGGATTCGATATGGGTTATCGTGAATCGATTGACCAAGAGTGCGCATTTCATTCTGATCCAGGAGAGTATTTCGGCAAAGAAGTTGGTTGATATCTACATTCGGGAGTTGGTGGCACAACATGGGGTGTTGGTTTCTATGGAATCTAATAGGGATGTTCGGTTTACTTCCAGGTTCTGGATGAAATTTCATGAGGAGTTAGGTACTCGTTTGCACATCAACACAAATTTCCACCCATAGATTGACGGTTAGAGTGAGTGGACTATCCAGTCATTGGAGGGCATACTACGTGCATATGTACTAGATTTTGGCGGTAGTTGGGATACATATCTTTCTTTGGCGGAATTTTCATATAAGAATTGCTCTCACGCCAACATTGATCGAACTCCTTTTCAGATGCTCTATGGGAGGAAGTGTAGGACCCCAATATGTTAGGGTGAGGTCAGTCAGCGGGTCATGGGGAGTACGGAGGTGGTACTTAAAATGATGGAATTGATTCATCATGTTCGCGGAAGACTTCAGAAATCACATAGCCTACAGAAGAGCTACGCAGATAGACGTCGGTTATACTTGGAGTTTTAGGTTGGGGATATGGTACTCCTGAAGGTGTCACCTTGGAAAGGTGTCATCCGATTCAGGAAGCAGGGTAAGTTAGGCCCTATATATATTGGTCCTTTCAGGGTGTTAGCCTAGGTGGGCTGGGTTGTGTATCATTTGGATTTGTTGGATGAGCTCAATCAGATCCATAGAACTTTTCATGTCTCTTAGCTGCAGAAATGTTTGATTTATAATTCTGCAGTGGTTCCATTAGAGGACATTCAGGTGGATAATCGCCTAAATTATATAGACAAACCAGTGGCGATCATTGACAAGACGACGAAGACACTACGAAACAAGGCGGTGGATCTCGTGAAGGTGTAGTGGCAACACCAAAAGGGTGTTCAACATGGACGTGGGAGCCAAAGGAGATGATGAGAGAGCATTACCTTGAGATCTTTGAGCGAGCTGATTTCGAGGACGAAGTCAAATTCAAGTTGGGGAGAATTGTAACACCCGGATCCTGAGGTACATTATTCATAATTAAATTATCATTTTGAGGATTGCCATTACCTGGTGGAGCCACCATCATGACGTGGCGAGGCGAGAAGGGTCCGCGTCTTTCATTTAAGCCACCACGGCGTGACAGTATTGGCCATGACGTGGTGGATGGATGACTTGAAAACCCTATTTTTCTGGGTTTACAACCTATTTAAAGAAATGAGGAGGCTAGAGTTTGCTCATCCTCAGCCTCCATCAGCCCCCTCAAGCCCTAAAGAAAACCCTAATCACTTTCCTCCATTATTCAGCTAGTTTCGGTGTTCCTTGAAGCTAAAGAAGGAAGAAGGAGGAAGAAGGAAGAAAAGATCAAGAAAGCATGACTCCATTCTTCATTTTAGCACTATTTTGGACCTTTGTAAGTGTCCAAGACTCGATTTCTATCATGCTAGGTTGCTACATCTTGAGTTTTGTCCCATAAACTTCTTGTTCTTATTGGTTGGGATGCTGAGATCTCTTAAAGTTCGCAACTTTATGAAGCTCTGGGGCATTTGGGGTAATTTGTGCCTTAGATCTAGAGTTTGGTTGGGTTTTCAATCCAAGCATGAGATTTAGGTCATAAACCCTCCTTTTGACATAATATGGGTTCAAGACATGCATTGGACATGCATATCTATAAAGCACCACCTCTTAGGTTAGTTTTTGTGCTAGAATCACTTATGGAAAGGATGGACTTCAGACTTTATGGAATAAGTGCTTATTGGTTACAATTTTGAATTGTCAAGCCTTTTGGGACTTAGGGATTTGGGTTTTACACCTTTTGGGTGGTCCTAGTGAATAAAGTTAGAAACTTTATCCTTTTAGGTCACATTTTGGACCAGATCTGAGCTTTGGAACTCTTGGACTCGAAGAAAAACAACTTAATGCATTAAGTTGTTTGGAACCTTGACTACCACGACATGGCGGATCAGAATTTACTGATTGTTTGATCGTATGTGGGCCACGACGTAGCAAAGGAAGACCACGACGTGGCGGTCGGCTGGTGTCACCATTGACTGTTGACTTTGACCGTTGACCTTGAGGGTTGACTTTTGTTGGGTCAAAAATATGGTTTATACTTTGCTTTTCTAGGAAATTGTATTTTTATGTAATATCATATAGGTGTTTACGGCCGTAAACCCATTTACGACCGTAAACCCATTTAAAGGCCCATGTTTCCCGTATGTATATATAGGGGTGAAGGGAATGAGGAAGAGATTGATGAACTGAATAGAGAGAAACGGGAGCTTATGTGTGTGTGTGTGAATCTCATGTAAAGGAGCATCATTCCAATCTATTCAATACATTGAAGATTCATATTATTCTTCTTCTCCTTCTCTTTTATTTGATCTGATATCATCCGTTTGATTGGGATTCCGCTCCATCAAACGGATCTGATTGATACACGGGTAGATTAGGGACTTACAATTGGTATCAGAGCGTAAACTGGTATCAAACTCATTCGATCGAGATATTGAGTATAAGCTGTTATCCTAGCTGTTTGATCTTAAAAATTCTACATTCTAGGCATTGAAGGAACTGATTTTATCTGAAAAATTCGAGATTTGAAGGCTATTTGAGAGTTTACTGCCAACCGTAAACTCTGTTTACCCTCGTAAAAGAACATATTCAGAAACCGTAATCTCTTAATATTCAAGTACCGTAAACAATTTTGAAGAACAGCAAACCCATAAACCATAAACTCCAAAAATAATGAACTTATACCGTAAACCCAGTTTACGGTCGCAAATAGATCAACCGTAAACTCCCTTTACAACCGTAAACTCTCTTTACGGCTGTAAACATTTACTTTTCTAGATTAATCGTAAACTTTTTCTTGGAACTGCAATTTCAAATGGATTCTCAAAGTCAAACCAACTTTCAAGAACTTGATGCTGTTATGGGCACTACTACACGCATTCCAAGGTTGATGTCTACAGAAGGTTTTCCCGAGTGGAAGTACAGAATTGAGAAATACAGGCCACCAATTCCAACGCGACAGAGTTCTTGTGGAAAGTGTGCATGTGGGAACAACAAGAGACAAGGCAAGGATACGCCACCAGAGGCAGGAAGAAACAATTTCCTAGTGAAGGAAAAGACTTGTTTTCACTGTGGAACACCCGGTCATATTGCCCGAAATTGTCCAAATCGCGCATATGCTCCTTACTATGCACAAGGCTGGTAGAACCCACCAAGAGGGAGATAATCCAAAAGAAACCCCTCAAGGTCATGTTCAGACCATGATGACTGGAATGCGCAAAAGGCCAAGAATCAAACCCACAAGGCCAAGAATCAAACCCACAAGGCCAAGAATCAAAATCCCAAGGGCAAGAGGGGAATGTCGGCCAAAAAGCCAAATCCAAGGGATGCTCCCGTGAAGCCAAAATCAAAGTCATCTCAACGACCGACATCAAGATCAAAAGCAAGTACCGAGCCACCCATCAGATCGAAAAAGAAATGGGTTAAACCCAACTACAAATGGGTTCCAAAGGCTCACTCTCCCAAATCTACTAATGACTCTAATATTTCTACATCTTCTGTTTGTGATAAACAGGACATGTCATGGGAGAATGTATCTTGCGTTGATGACAAAGGTCGACCCAGTTTCACAATGGACTGGGTTCCAAAGACCAACTGATCCTGCTCTGTGTCGGAGCAGCTATGGAGGCATATCATCAGACTTCAGTTTGTTGGTAGTGGTTGTTCCTAGCACTTGATAGGAGACATCTCTCAACTGTACAACATTCAGACATGTGTTTGAGAGTATGTGTCCTTTGCGGGAAGGGAAGAAAAGAAGTGATCACTCATGTGGTTTGTGCTTAATGACATGAATAATTTTCGGATATGTTCTGAGTTTACGCGTGCTGTTCTCAGACCTTCTGGATGCAAATTCAATCGGTGACTTACAGTTTGATTTTTTTTCTCTTTACTCCTGAGTTTTTCTTAAGCTGATTCACTTTAAAGACTAATTTTTGTTTTAGGATAGTTTAAATTTGCGCAATTACTTTCGTTTCTCTCATATGCACAAATTTAGGGGGAGAAATAAAAACAAAACAAAAATTAGAAAAGTTTCAAAAATCCAAAAACATTAAAAAATCAGAAAATAAAAAATATGTTGGTTATGGAATGGGAGATGTTTTGGGAAGTGATATTATCAAGTGATAACAGGCAATCTGAGTCTGCGTAACGTACCCAAAGTTGAAGGGTCTATGCTCTGGTTTGATGTGTCGGTAGGCATGAAATTTTTTAAATAGACATGACTAGGCAGAGCTGAAATTAGGAAATCTATGGACTTGACAAGTCTTGACATAGTTAGATACGTTTAGCCTGACAATACGACGCTCGGATAGGTTGAGCAGGGAGATATATATGGGAATCCACTTGTCACATTAAATGAACCCATACTTGGAACCGTGGTTTAACTTTTCCTCGATGTGCGGATTTTGTCCTTAATTCCGGTTGGATGGGGCGACTGGTAAATTCCGATAAATTAGGTCTATAGAATATCATTTTCTTTTTTTTCTGTCTGTTAGTCATATGTTGTCTCCTTTGCGTGACTTCCAATCCGACCTAGTACACAACATATGCAACTCTATTTCTCTGCATGTTATATATGTGAAATACCTCTTATCTGTTAGGCATATGGTGTCTCCTTTGCATGACTTCTAATCCGACCTGGTACACAGCATATGCAACCTTCTTCTTCTCAACCCCTCCTAAGTAATAAGGAATAGAATTCTGAATTTATCCTCTATCTGAATGGTTGTCTGCTCACCCGGTGTAAGGAGTACTCTGGAAGTTCTTGATGGCTAGGGCATATCAAGAAGCGGGAAACATGTTCCAGTACAATTAAAATTGAACACTCAAAGATTGTCTATAGATCTCGCTGCTCAATTTAGGTGGACAACAATATCCCTGGTCGTCGTCAGCTGAATGGTCCTTAAGATATAGTATCTAGGAACTTAAGTTCACCTTGTCTTGTAACAAATAGTATGTCCTAAATTTGTCATAATTTTTCGTGTTTAAGTGGACAACAATACCGACGATCGACCAGACAAAGATGTGAATATGAAAGGTACCGATAAGTGGATAAAGGCTGTCTAAAAACTTTGATCCCAAATCACTCTTAAAGTTAGATATCATTTTTATTTTTGTTAAATTTGTCATAGTTTCTTCTAATTTAAATATTAGGGGAGAATTAAAAATTAAAAATAAAAAAAATCAGAAAAATTCAAAAATCAAAGAAAAATAAAAAAAATAAAAACCAAAAATAGTGTTATTTCTGTTTTATTTCTTGTTCAGAAAAATCAAAAATCCAAAAATATTTTTGTTTCTGTTTTCATTTGTGTGCTAAGTTTTCTTTTAGTTTTGTTTTGTCTTGAAAAGTGATTTCAGGTATAGATAAGACTCATGGAGTTTGTGTTGAAGACTTCTGAAGCAAAACCTCGTCCGTGAGCATCGAAGAATTCGCATTCGAAGGAGCAAGAAATGAAGATTATTCTTTCAACATTCAATCCTTCAACCCCAGAAGCAAGGTAAAGCTGCAATTGAAGAATATGTGACGGATTGCATTGAAGCCTCCTCAATCAGCCTGTTGCTATCTTTGTACCTGCTGAAGTGATCCAGAAGATTTGTTCTCTCTGATGTTCTCTCTGATGTTCTCTTTGAAAATTCTCAAGCTGAAAGCGCTATCTTTCAAGAATCAGTACGTCAAGCCTCCTCACCCAACGTGCGTTCAATACCAAATTCTGAAGAAAAGCCCAACCGCTCAAGATGAAGTCATTTATTGAAGATTCATCAAGTTCATCTTGAAGCTGTAAAGTCATCGAAGATTAAAACTGAAGCCAAAGCTCCCATTGAAGATTAACAGGAAAAGCCAGCTACTTTTTAGGGGGGGCTTGTTGGGTCAATTAAGAAAAGAAACTTATAAACCAAGGGGGACATTGTAGGGTCAAAAATATGGCTTATATTTTGCTTTTCTAGGAAATTGTATTTTTATGTAATATCATATAGGTGTTTACAGCCGTAAACCCATTTACGACCATAAACCCATTTAAAGGCCCATGTTTCCCGTATGTATATATATAGGGGTGAGGGTTGTGAGGAAGAGATTGATGAACCGAATAGAGAGAAACGGGAGCTTATGTGTGTGTGTGTGTGAATCTCATGTAAAGGAGCATCATTCCAATCTATTCAATACATTGAAGATTCATATTATTCTTCTGCACCTTCTCTTCTATTTGATCTGACATCATCCTTTTGATTGGGGTTCCGCACCATCAAACGAATCTGATTGATACACGGGCAGATTAGGGACTTACAACTTTTGATTTGTGGATTTTTGTTCAGCTATAAATGTCGTAACAGGTAGATTAAGGTTTATCCTTGTGTGATTATCTAGGTGGCGTTTAGCACTTGTTATGGGTTTTTGAGGGCGTCTTGATTTTTGAGCTGTTGTGCGAGGTAAGTTTGCCCACCATACTGTAGGTCATTAGGGGTTGTATGTTCTTGTAGTCTTTGTGAATCATGTTATATACATTGTATGCATGTGTGCCTGTTTTCTATATATATATGTGGAGTGAAATAGATCCGATACAGCCTTGTGCTGACATATGAGTTGAAATAGACTCGGGGGTGAAATAGACACGTGGTGAAATAGAGTCGGTACATCCTTATGTTGACATATGAGTTGAAATAGACTCGGAGATGATATAGATCTACGGGTGAAATAAAAGGGGGGATGAAGTAGACTCGGTACAACCTTGAGTTGATATATGTGTATTGTATGTGGTATTTTGGTGAAATCACTAAGCTTTGTGCTTACGGTTTTCAGTTCATGTTTCAGGTACTTCCGGTTCGCAGGGGGAGAGCTCGGGATGATCACATTGCACACACCACGATTTTTCGCTTTTATTGACTCTGATGTACTTTTGGGAGGTTTATGGATACTCTCTGAACACTTCATGGTTTTGACGGACATGTTTGGTTGATGGTTTATTTAATATATATAAAGAAATTGGTTTTGAGTTTTGGGACGTTACAGTTTAATCACGAAACTATGAAGAAGCATAACTTCTTTATACGAAGTCAGATTTCAAAGTTCTTAATATATATGAAATCTTTGTCATATATACTATAGCCCTGGTTAAAATTATTTATCCTAAATAACCTTCTATCAAAAAGTCATTTTTATCTCTTATTATATCTTAAACGTCTAACCCAAATATATGGGCGTTACATTGTTTGTTTTTGTTCAT
This sequence comes from Lactuca serriola, assembly GCF_051521515.1. Lineage (NCBI taxonomy): Eukaryota > Viridiplantae > Streptophyta > Magnoliopsida > Asterales > Asteraceae > Lactuca > Lactuca serriola. The sequence goes on along the minus strand of NC_136412.1, from coordinate 309,755,977 downwards.
TTAATGTGACATCCCCATTTTCACGGCCAGAAAAGACTGATTTTGTTTATGCTTTATAAAAATCAGAGTACCTCTTTTAATAAAAATGTTGCGGAATTTGTTCCCATTAAAACATGATAAAAACGTTATCAAATCGTTTCCAAATAAATGTATTTTTATTCATTTAAAAACATTTGGGATGTCATCGTCAATATAGAAACATAAGTGTAAACAGAACTTACATTCATTATCACTAGTGATTTATATCTCCTTAATCTCTCAGTGTAATGTGACTTCATATCAATACCCGTGATGTAAATAAACTGAGTGGGTCAGGTTGGGAAACCTGGTGATCACATGGGGTTTTCAACCTACAATAAATAAGTTTATTAACTTTATCAAACCCAATTACCCGTTCCCGTTATCCTCACTTTACGTCCCTAAAACAACTAACACAAGGGACCTAGTGTAAGGACTATCATCGGGATGGACACTACTGATAAGGGGATTCCTCAGCAAATAAATGTCCTTAAGGCAACCATGCGGGGGATGGAGTACATCTGGTGAGCACACAGTTCAAATAAACACCTACAGGTTGCGAGCCTGCTAGTGTTCCACTGGACTGTCTAGAATAGTCCATGGTAGTCATCTATACTCCACTAGATGACTGGATCATCAATAACATCTATAATGAGGCCTCTCATTATTTTATTTTGTCACACATATCAACTATTACATCTACCCATGGTTCACCCAACACATTTTGTAGATATAAAATACATATACAGTTTAAATCATTGAAAACATGTATAAAACGTTCATCCAGCATAGATAGCAAGTATTCAGATAATATGCACACATAGCACATAATTTATATAAAATACTTCATATCTATGTGTAAGCTGAAAGTAACTATGCACTCACAACACGTAATATATATAAATACTTCATATCTATGTGTAAGTTGAAAGTAACTATGCACTCACTTGATTAGGTGGTGACTCGGTACTTGAACAGCACTTCGTTATCTCAAAACAATTTTTCCTTGACCAAAACCTAGTATTAATACCACTAGAGTTTAGTTTTAACGTTAATCGCGACCAATTAATAGTCTAGCTATTATTACTATTATATAAGCGTTAAATAACACTCAATATAACTCATAATAATAGCCCAAATAATTATTTTAATGTCCTAATAATGTTACTATAATTAAATAAAAGCTATATTAAATATAGTATAGGCTTAACTCACTTACAACGGGTTTTTATTAAAAACCGGACTTCGCTGGAGCAGCGTTCCCGAGCCGAAAGCTTTTCTTCTCGGAGCCGTCGGGCGCTCCGGGGATTTCTTCTCGTGATAGGGAGGTTCCCTAGACTTGGGAGGGGTTTAGGTAGGTTAGAGAGAAGTTAGAGAGAGAAAGAAAGGTTTGAAGGTGTGAGGAAATTATGAAGAGTTTATCTTTTATTTATAGGAATTGTATAGTAAAGTAGTCTTCAAGCTTCGTCCGTAACTTTTGCATACGAGCTACGTTTTTGTCTGTCTTTTTACCGTTGAGTTCCTATTAATGAGATCTTCAACTCTCATTTAGACCTCGTTGGCTAATTCTCATTCTATCTCGGATTTACAAAATTGTATCGAATTCGTCGCGCTCGTAAAGTAGGGACTAAGCTTCGCCCATAACTTTCGCATACGAGCTCTATTATCGACGTTCTTTATATCCACGCGTTGGTATTTAAGAGTACTACATCTTTTATTTAGATCCCGTTGGCTAGTTCTCACTCTATCTCAGATTTACAAAACTGTATCGAATTCGCAACGCTTGAAGAGTAGGGACTAAGCTTCGTCCATATCGTTCGCATACGAGCTCCGTTTTCG